>NW_027143110.1:0-83710 GCF_026170545.1 Melanerpes formicivorus
TTGATTTTCGAGAGTGAGCGAAACTAATGAAAACATTGTTGGGGTAAAACCTAAAGGGAAAGACCTAGCACCAAATCCAATTTGCCATCTGATCTAACTTCTGGAGGTAGTCAAAATGAGTATTTGAATTCTTTCCCTACCTTATTCCTGTGCTGAGATACAGGCTGCTCCAACCTGCTGTAAAATGCTTGATTTCGAGAGTGAGCGAAACTAATGAAAACATTGTTGGGGGTAAAACCTAAAGGGAAAGACCTAGCACCAAATCCAATTTGCCATTCTGATCTAACTTCTGGAGGCAGTCAAAATGATCCTTAGAATTCTTCCCTACCTTATTCCTGTGCTGAGATACAGGCTGCTCCAACCTGCTGTAAAATGCTTGATTTCGAGAGTGAGCGAAACTAATGAAAACATTGTTGGGGTTAAAACCTAAAGGGAAAGACCTAGCACCAAATCCAATTTGCCATCTGATCTAACTTCTGGAGGCAGTCAAAATGATCCTTAGAATTCTTCCCTACCTTATTCCTGTGCTGAGATACAGGCTGCTCCAACCTGCTGTAAAATGCGTTGATTTCGAGAGTGAGCGAAACTAATGAAAACATTGTTGGGGTAAAACCTAAAGGGAAAGACCTAGCACCAAATCCAATTTGCCATCTGATCTAACTTCTCGGAGGCAGTCAAAATGATCCTTAGAATTCTTCCCTACCTTATTCCTGTGCTGAGATACAGGCTGCTCCAACCTGCTGTAAAATGCTTGATTTCGAGAGTGAGCGAAACTAATGAAAACATTGTTGGGGTAAAACCTAAAGGGAAAGACCCTAGCACCAAATCCAATTTGCCATCTGATCTAACTTCTGGAGGTAGTCAAAATGAGTATTTGAATTCTTCCCTACCTTATTCCTGTGCTGAGATACAGGCTGCTCCAACCTGCTGTAAAATGCTTGATTTCGAGAGTGAGCGAAACTAATGAAAACATTGTTGGGGTAAAACCTAAAGGGAAAGACCTAGCACCAAATCCAATTTGCCATCTGATCTAACTTCTGGAGGCAGTCAAAATGATCCTTAGAATTCTTCCCTACCATATTCCTGTTGCTGAGATACAGGCTGCTCCAACCTGCTGTAAAATGCTTGATTTCGAGAGTGAGCGAAACTAATGAAAACATTGTTGGGGTAAAACCTAAAGGGAAAGACCTAGCACCAAATCCAATTTGCCATCTGATCTAACTTCTGGAGGCAGTCAAAATGAGGTATTTTGAATTCTTCCCTACCTTATTCCTGTGCTGAGATACAGGCTGCTCCAACCTGCTGTAAAATGCTTGATTTCGAGAGTGAGCGAAACTAATGAAACCATTGTTGGGGTAAAACCTAAAGGGAAAGACCTAGCACCAAATCCAATTTGCCATCTGATCTAACTTCTGGAGGCAGTCAAAATGATCCTTAGAATTCTTCCCTACCTTATTCCTGTGCTGAGATACAGGCTGCTCCAACCTGCTGTAAAATGCTTGATTTCGAGAGTGAGCGAAACTAATGAAAACATTGTTGGGGTAAAACCTAAAGGGAAAGACCTAGCACCAAATCCAATTTGCCATCTGATCTAACTTCTGGAGGCAGTCAAAATGAGTATTTGAATTCTTCCCTACCTTATTCCTGTGCTGAGATACAGGCTGCTCCAACCTGCTGTAAAATGCTTGATTTCGAGAGTGAGCGGAAACTAATGAAAACATTGTTGGGGTAAAACCTAAAGGGAAAGACCTAGCACCAAATTCCATTGGCCATCTGATCTAACTTCTGGAGGCAGTCAAGATGATCCTTAGAATTCTTCCCTACCTTATTCCTGTGCTGAGATACAGGCTGCTCCAACCTGCTGTAAAATGCTTGATTTCGAGAGTGAGCGAAACTAATGAAAACATTGTTGGGGTAAAACCTAAAGGGAAAGACCTAGCACCAAATCCAATTTGCCATCTGATCTAACTTCTGGAGGCAGTCAAAATGATCCTTAGAATTCTTCCCTACCTTATTCCTGTGCTGAGATACAGGCTGCTCCAACCTGCTGTAAAATGCTTGATTTCGAGAGTGAGCGAAACTAATGAAAACATTGTTGGGGGTAAAACCTAAAGGGAAAGACCTAGCACCAAATCCAATTTGCCATCTGATCTAACTTCTGGAGGCAGTCAAAATGATCCTTAGAATTCTTCCCTACCTTATTCCTGTGCTGAGATACAGGCTGCTCCAACCTGCTGTAAAATGCTTGATTTCGAGAGTGAGCGAAACTAATGAAAACATTGTTGGGGGTAAAACCTAAAGGGAAAGACCTAGCACCAAATCCAATTTGCCATCTGATCTAACTTCTGGAGGCAGTCAAAATGATCCTTAGAATTCTTCCCTACCTTATTCCTGTGCTGAGATACAGGCTGCTCCAACCTGCTGGTAAAATGCTTGATTTCGAGAGTGAGCGAAACTAATGAAAACATTGTTGGGGTAAAACCTAAAGGGAAAGACCTAGCACCAAATCCAATTTGCCATCTGATCTAACTTCTGGAGGTAGTCAAAATGAGTATTTGAATTCTTCCCTACCTTATTCCTGTGCTGAGATACAGGCTGCTCCAACCTGCTGTAAAATGCTTGATTTCGAGAGTGAGCGAAACTAATGAAAACATTGTTGGGGTAAAACCTAAAGGGAAAGACCTAGCACCAAATCCAATTTGCCATCTGATCTAACTTCTGGAGGCAGTCAAAATGATCCTTAGAATTCTTCCCTACCTTATTCCTGTGCTGAGATACAGGCTGCTCCAACCTGCTGTAAAATGCTTGATTTCGAGAGGTGAGCGAAACTAATGAAAACATTGTTGGGGTAAAACCTAAAGGGAAAGACCTAGCACCAAATCCAATTTGCCATCTGATCTAACTTCTGGAGGTAGTCAAAATGAGTATTTGAATTCTTCCCTACCTTTATTCCTGTGCTGAGATACAGGCTGCTCCAACCTGCTGTAAAATGCTTGATTTCGAGAGTGAGCGAAACTAATGAAAACATTGTTGGGGTAAAACCTAAAGGGAAAGACCTAGCACCAAATCCAATTTGCCATCTGATCTAACTTCTGGAGGCAGTCAAAATGATCCTTAGAATTCTTCCCTACCTTATTCCTGTGCTGAGATACAGGCTGCTCCAACCTGCTGTAAAATGCTTGATTTCGAGAGTGAGCGAAACTAATGAAAACATTGTTGGGGTAAAACCTAAAGGGAAAGACCTAGCACCAAATCCAATTTGCCATCTGATCTAACTTCTGGAGGCAGTCAAAATGAGTATTTGAATTCTTCCCTACCTTATTCCTGTGCTGAGATACAGGCTGCTCCAACCTGCTGTAAAATGCTTGATTTCGAGAGTGAGCGAAACTAATGAAAACATTGTTGGGGTAAAACCTAAAGGGAAAGACCTAGCACCAAATCCAATTTGCCATCTGATCTAACTTCTGGAGGCAGTCAAAATGATCCTTAGAATTCTTCCCTACCTTATTCCTGTGCTGAGATACAGGCTGCTCCAACCTGCTGTAAAATGCTTGATTTCGAGAGTGAGCGAAACTAATGAAAACATTGTTGGGGTAAAACCTAAAGGGAAAGACCTAGCACCAAATCCAATTTGCCATCTGATCTAACTTCTGGAGGGTAGTCAAAATGAGTATTTGAATTCTTCCCTACCTTATTCCTGTGCTGAGATACAGGCTGCTCCAACCTGCTGTAAAATGCTTGATTTCGAGAAGTGAAGCGAAACTAATGAAAACATTGTTGGGGTAAAACCTAAAGGGAAAGACCTAGCACCAAATCCAATTTGCCATCTGATCTAACTTCTGGAGGCAGTCAAAATGATCCTTAGAATTCTTCCCTACCTTATTCCTGTGCTGAGATACAGGCTGCTCCAACCTGCTGTAAAATGCTTGATTTCGAGAGTGAGCGAAACTAATGAAAACATTGTTGGGGGTAAAACCTAAAGGGAAAGACCTAGCACCAAATCCAATTTGCCATCTGATCTAACTTCTGGAGGCAGTCAAAATGATCCTTAGAATTCTTCCCTACCTTATTCCTGTGCTGAGATACAGGCTGCTCCAACCTGCTGTAAAATGCTTGATTTCGAGAGTGAGCGAAACTAATGAAAACATTGTTGGGGGTAAAACCTAAAGGGAAAGACCTAGCACCAAATCCAATTTGCCATCTGATCTAACTTCTGGAGGTAGTCAAAATGAGTATTTGAATTCTTCCCTACCTTATTCCTGTGCTGAGATACAGGCTGCTCCAACCTGCTGTTAAAATGCTTGATTTCGAGAGTGAGCGAAACTAATGAAAACATTGTTGGGGTAAAACCTAAAGGGAAAGACCTAGCACCAATCCAATTTGCCATCTGATCTAAACTTCTGGAGGCAGTCAAAAATGATCCTTAGAATTCTTCCCTACCTTATTCCTGTGCTGAGATACAGGCTGCTCCAACCTGCTGTAAAATGCTTGATTTCGAGAGTGAGCGAAACTAATGAAAACATTGTTGGGGTAAAACCTAAAGGGAAAGACCTAGCACCAAATCCAATTTGCCATCTGATCTAACTTCTGGAGGCAGTCAAAATGATCCTTAGAATTCTTCCCTACCTTATTCCTGTGCTGAGATACAGGCTGCTCCAACCTGGCTGTAAAATGCTTGATTTCGAGAGTGAGCGAAACTAATGAAAACATTGTTGGGGTAAAACCTAAAGGGAAAGACCTAGCACCAAATCCAATTTGCCATCTGATCTAACTTCTGGAGGTAGTCAAAATGAGTATTTGAATTCTTCCCTACCTTATTCCTGTGCTGAGATACAGGCTGCTCCAACCTGCTGTAAAATGCTTGATTTCGAGAGGTGAGCGAAAACTAATGAAAACATTGTTGGGGTAAAACCTAAAGGGAAAGACCTAGCACCAAATCCAATTTGCCATCTGATCTAACTTCTGGAGGCAGTCAAAATGATCCTTAGAATTCTTCCCTACCTTATTCCTGTGCTGAGATACAGGCTGCTCCAACCTGCTGTAAAATGCTTGATTTCGAGAGTGAGCGAAACTAATGAAAACATTGTTGGGGTAAAACCTAAAGGGAAAGACCTAGCACCAAATCCAATTTGCCATCTGATCTAACTTCTGGAGGTAGTCAAAATGAGTATTTGAATTCTTCCCTACCTTATTCCTGTGCTGAGATACAGGCTGCTCCAACCTGCTGTAAAATGCTTGATTTCGAGAGTGAGCGAAACTAATGAAAACATTGTTGGGGTAAAACCTAAAGGGAAAGACCTAGCACCAAATCCAATTTGCCATCTGATCTAACTTCTGGAGGGCAGTCAAAATGATCCTTAGAATTCTTCCCTACCTTATTCCTGTGCTGAGATACAGGCTGCTCCAACCTGCTGTAAAATGCTTGATTTCGAGAGTGAGCGAAACTAATGAAAACATTGTTGGGGTAAAACCTAAAGGGAAAGACCTAGCACCAAATCCAATTTGCCATCTGATCTAACTTCTGGAGGCAGTCAAAATGAGTATTTGAATTCTTCCCTACCTTATTCCTGTGCTGAGATACAGGCTGCTCCAACCTGCTGTAAAATGCTTGATTTCGAGAGTGAGCGAAACTAATGAAAACATTGTTTGGGGTAAAACCTAAAGGGAAAGACCTAGCACCAAATCCAATTTGCCATCTGATCTAACTTCTGGAGGCAGTCAAAATGATCCTTAGAATTCTTCCCTACCTTATTCCTGTGCTGAGATACAGGCTGCTCCAACCTGCTGTAAAATGCTTGATTTCGAGAGTGAGCGAAACTAATGAAAACATTGTTGGGGTAAAACCTAAAGGGAAAGACCTAGCACCAAATCCAATTTGCCATCTGATCTAACTTCTGGAGGTAGTCAAAATGAGTATTTGAATTCTTCCCTACCTTATTCCTGTGCTGAGATACAGGCTGCTCCAACCTGCTGTAAAATGCTTGATTTCGAGAGTGAGCGAAACTAATGAAAACATTGTTGGGGTAAAAACCTAAAGGGAAAGACCTAGCACCAAATCCAATTTGCCATCTGATCTAACTTCTGGAGGCAGTCAAAATGATCCTTAGAATTCTTCCCTACCTTATTCCTGTGCTGAGATACAGGCTGCTCCAACCTGCTGTAAAATGCTTGATTTCGAGAGTGAGCGAAACTAATGAAAACATTGTTGGGGTAAAACCTAAAGGGAAAGACCTAGCACCAAATCCAATTTGCCATCTGATCTAACTTCTGGAGGCAGTCAAAATTGATCCTTAGAATTCTTCCCTACCTTATTCCTGTGCTGAGATACAGGCTGCTCCAACCTGCTGTAAAATGCTTGATTTCGAGAGTGAGCGAAACTAATGAAAACATTGTTGGGGTAAAACCTAAAGGGAAAGACCTAGCACCAAATCCAATTTGCCATCTGATCTAACTTCTGGAGGTAGTCAAAATGAGTATTTGAATTCTTCCCTACCTTATTCCTGTGCTGAGATACAGGCTGCTCCAACCTGCTGTAAAAATGCTTGATTTCGAGAGTGAGCGAAACTAGTGAGCGAAACTAATGAAAACATTGTTGGGGTAAAACCTAAAGGGAAAGACCTAGCACCAAATCCAATTTGCCATCTGATCTAACTTCTGGAGGCAGTCAAAATGATCCTTAGAATTCTTCCCTACCTTATTCCTGTGCTGAGATACAGGCTGCTCCAACCTGCTGTAAAATGCTTGATTTCGAGAGTGAGCGAAACTAATGAAAACATTGTTGGGGTAAAACCTAAAGGGAAAGACCTAGCACCAAATCCAATTTGCCATCTGATCTAACTTCTGGAGGCAGTCAAAATGAGTATTTGAATTCTTCCCTACCTTATTCCTGTGCTGAGATACAGGCTGCTCCAACCTGCTGTAAAATGCTTGATTTCGAGAGTGAGCGAAACTAATGAAACCATTGTTGGGGTAAAACCTAAAGGGAAAGACCTAGCACCAAATCCAATTTGCCATCTGATCTAACTTCTGGAGGCAGTCAAAATGATCCTTAGAATTCTTCCCTACCTTATTCCTGTGCTGAGATACAGGCTGCTCCAACCTGCTGTAAAATGCTTGATTTCGAGAGTGAGCGAAACTAATGAAAACATTGTTGGGGTAAAACCTAAAGGGAAAGACCTAGCACCAAATCCAATTTGCCATCTGATCTAACTTCTGGAGGCAGTCAAAATGAGTATTTGAATTCTTCCCTACCTTATTCCTGTGCTGAGATACAGGCTGCTCCAACCTGCTGTAAAATGCTTGATTTCGAGAGTGAGCGAAACTAATGAAAACATTGTTGGGGTAAAACCTAAAGGGAAAGACCTAGCACCAAATTCCATTGGCCATCTGATCTAACTTCTGGAGGCAGTCAAGATGATCCTTAGAATTCTTCCCTACCTTATTCCTGTGCTGAGATACAGGCTGCTCCAACCTGCTGTAAAATGCTTGATTTCGAGAGTGAGCGAAACTAATGAAAACATTGTTGGGGTAAAACCTAAAGGGAAAGACCTAGCACCAAATCCAATTTGCCATCTGATCTAACTTCTGGAGGCAGTCAAAATGATCCTTAGAATTCTTCCCTACCTTATTCCTGTGCTGAGATACAGGCTGCTCCAACCTGCTGTAAAATGCTTGATTTCGAGAGTGAGCGAAACTAATGAAAACATTGTTGGGGTAAAACCTAAAGGGAAAGACCTAGCACCAAATCCAATTTGCCATCTGATCTAACTTCTGGAGGCAGTCAAAATGATCCTTAGAATTCTTCCCTACCTTATTCCTGTGCTGAGATACAGGCTGCTCCAACCTGCTGTAAAATGCTTGATTTCGAGAGTGAGCGAAACTAATGAAAACATTGTTGGGGTAAAACCTAAAGGGAAAGACCTAGCACCAAATCCAATTTGCCATCTGATCTAACTTCTGGAGGCAGTCAAAATGATCCTTAGAATTCTTCCCTACCTTATTCCTGTGCTGAGATACAGGCTGCTCCAACCTGCTGTAAAATGCTTGATTTCGAGAGTGAGCGAAACTAATGAAAACATTGTTGGGGTAAAACCTAAAGGGAAAGACCTAGCACCAAATCCAATTTGCCATCTGATCTAACTTCTGGAGGCAGTCAAAATGATCCTTAGAATTCTTCCCTACCTTATTCCTGTGCTGAGATACAGGCTGCTCCAACCTGCTGTAAAATGCTTGATTTCGAGAGTGAGCGAAACTAATGAAAACATTGTTGGGGTAAAACCTAAAGGGAAAGACCTAGCACCAAATCCAATTTGCCATCTGATCTAACTTCTGGAGGCAGTCAAAATGATCCTTAGAATTCTTCCCTACCTTATTCCTGTGCTGAGATACAGGCTGCTCCAACCTGCTGTAAAATGCTTGATTTCGAGAGTGAGCGAAACTAATGAAAACATTGTTGGGGTAAAACCTAAAGGGAAAGACCTAGCACCAAATCCAATTTGCCATCTGATCTAACTTCTGGAGGCAGTCAAAATGATCCTTAGAATTCTTCCCTACCTTATTCCTGTGCTGAGATACAGGCTGCTCCAACCTGCTGTAAAATGCTTGATTTCGAGAGTGAGCGAAACTAATGAAAACATTGTTGGGGTAAAACCTAAAGGGAAAGACCTAGCACCAAATCCAATTTGCCATCTGATCTAACTTCTGGAGGCAGTCAAAATGAGTATTTGAATTCTTCCCTACCTTATTCCTGTGCTGAGATACAGGCTGCTCCAACCTGCTGTAAAATGCTTGATTTCGAGAGTGAGCGAAACTAATGAAAACATTGTTGGGGTAAAACCTAAAGGGAAAGACCTAGCACCAAATTCCATTGGCCATCTGATCTAACTTCTGGAGGCAGTCAAGATGATCCTTAGAATTCTTCCCTACCTTATTCCTGTGCTGAGATACAGGCTGCTCCAACCTGCTGTAAAATGCTTGATTTCGAGAGTGAGCGAAACTAATGAAAACATTGTTGGGGTAAAACCTAAAGGGAAAGACCTAGCACCAAATCCAATTTGCCATCTGATCTAACTTCTGGAGGCAGTCAAAATGATCCTTAGAATTCTTCCCTACCTTATTCCTGTGCTGAGATACAGGCTGCTCCAACCTGCTGTAAAATGCTTGATTTCGAGAGTGAGCGAAACTAATGAAAACATTGTTGGGGTAAAACCTAAAGGGAAAGACCTAGCACCAAATCCAATTTGCCATCTGATCTAACTTCTGGAGGCAGTCAAAATGATCCTTAGAATTCTTCCCTACCTTATTCCTGTGCTGAGATACAGGGCTGCTCCAACCTGCTGTAAAATGCTTGATTTCGAGAGTGAGCGAAACTAATGAAAACATTGTTGGGGTAAAACCTAAAGGGAAAGACCTAGCACCAAATCCAATTTGCCATCTGATCTAACTTCTGGAGGCAGTCAAAATGATCCTTAGAATTCTTCCCTACCTTATTCCTGTGCTGAGATACAGGCTGCTCCAACCTGCTGTAAAATGCTTGATTTCGAGAGTGAGCGAAACTAATGAAAACATTGTTGGGGTAAAACCTAAAGGGAAAGACCTAGCACCAAATCCAATTTGCCATCTGATCTAACTTCTGGAGGTAGTCAAAATGAGTATTTGAATTCTTCCCTACCTTATTCCTGTGCTGAGATACAGGCTGCTCCAACCTGCTGTAAAATGCTTGATTTCGAGAGTGAGCGAAACTAATGAAAACATTGTTGGGGTAAAACCTAAAGGGAAAGACCTAGCACCAAATCCAATTTGCCATCTGATCTAACTTCTGGAGGCAGTCAAAATGATCCTTAGAATTCTTCCCTACCTTATTCCTGTGCTGAGATACAGGCTGCTCCAACCTGCTGTAAAATGCTTGATTTCGAGAGTGAGCGAAACTAATGAAAACATTGTTGGGGTAAAACCTAAAGGGAAAGACCTAGCACCAAATCCAATTTGCCATCTGATCTAACTTCTGGAGGCAGTCAAAATGAGTATTTGAATTCTTCCCTACCTTATTCCTGTGCTGAGATACAGGCTGCTCCAACCTGCTGTAAAATGCTTGATTTCGAGAGTGAGCGAAACTAATGAAACCATTGTTGGGGTAAAACCTAAAGGGAAAGACCTAGCACCAAATCCAATTTGCCATCTGATCTAACTTCTGGAGGCAGTCAAAATGATCCTTAGAATTCTTCCCTACCTTATTCCTGTGCTGAGATACAGGCTGCTCCAACCTGCTGTAAAATGCTTGATTTCGAGAGTGAGCGAAACTAATGAAAACATTGTTGGGGTAAAACCTAAAGGGAAAGACCTAGCACCAAATCCAATTTGCCATCTGATCTAACTTCTGGAGGCAGTCAAAATGAGTATTTGAATTCTTCCCTACCTTATTCCTGTGCTGAGATACAGGCTGCTCCAACCTGCTGTAAAATGCTTGATTTCGAGAAGTGAGCGAAACTAATGAAAACATTGTTGGGGTAAAACCTAAAGGGAAAGACCTAGCACCAAATTCCATTGGCCATCTGATCTAACTTCTGGAGGCAGTCAAGATGATCCTTAGAATTCTTCCCTACCTTATTCCTGTGCTGAGATACAGGCTGCTCCAACCTGCTGTAAAATGCTTGATTTCGAGAGTGAGCGAAACTAATGAAAACATTGTTGGGGTAAAACCTAAAGGGAAAGACCTAGCACCAAATCCAATTTGCCATCTGATCTAACTTCTGGAGGCAGTCAAAATGATCCTTAGAATTCTTCCCTACCTTATTCCTGTGCTGAGATACAGGCTGCTCCAACCTGCTGTAAAATGCTTGATTTCGAGAGTGAGCGAAACTAATGAAAACATTGTTGGGGTAAAACCTAAAGGGAAAGACCTAGCACCAAATCCAATTTGCCATCTGATCTAACTTCTGGAGGCAGTCAAAATGATCCTTAGAATTCTTCCCTACCTTATTCCTGTGCTGAGATACAGGCTGCTCCAACCTGCTGTAAAATGCTTGATTTCGAGAGTGAGCGAAACTAATGAAAACATTGTTGGGGTAAAACCTAAAGGGAAAGACCTAGCACCAAATCCAATTTGCCATCTGATCTAACTTCTGGAGGCAGTCAAAATGATCCTTAGAATTCTTCCCTACCTTATTCCTGTGCTGAGATACAGGCTGCTCCAACCTGCTGTAAAATGCTTGTTTTCGAGAGTGAGCGAAACTAATGAAAACATTGTTGGGGTAAAACCTAAAGGGAAAGACCTAGCACCAAATCCAATTTGCCATCTGATCTAACTTCTGGAGGCAGTCAAAATGATCCTTAGAATTCTTCCCTACCTTATTCCTGTGCTGAGATACAGGCTGCTCCAACCTGCTGTAAAATGCTTGATTTCGAGAGTGAGCGAAACTAATGAAAACATTGTTGGGGTAAAACCTAAAGGGAAAGACCTAGCACCAAATCCAATTTGCCATCTGATCTAACTTCTGGAGGCAGTCAAAATGATCCTTAGAATTCTTCCCTACCTTATTCCTGTGCTGAGATACAGGCTGCTCCAACCTGCTGTAAAATGCTTGATTTCGAGAGTGAGCGAAACTAATGAAAACATTGTTGGGGTAAAACCTAAAGGGAAAGACCTAGCACCAAATCCAATTTGCCATCTGATCTAACTTCTGGAGGCAGTCAAAATGATCCTTAGAATTCTTCCCTACCTTATTCCTGTGCTGAGATACAGGCTGCTCCAACCTGCTGTAAAATGCTTGATTTCGAGAGTGAGCGAAACTAATGAAAACATTGTTGGGGTAAAACCTAAAGGGAAAGACCTAGCACCAAATCCAATTTGCCATCTGATCTAACTTCTGGAGGCAGTCAAAATGATCCTTAGAATTCTTCCCTACCTTATTCCTGTGCTGAGATACAGGCTGCTCCAACCTGCTGTAAAATGCTTGATTTCGAGAGTGAGCGAAACTAATGAAAACATTGTTGGGGTAAAACCTAAAGGGAAAGACCTAGCACCAAATCCAATTTGCCATCTGATCTAACTTCTGGAGGCAGTCAAAATGATCCTTAGAATTCTTCCCTACCTTATTCCTGTGCTGAGATACAGGCTGCTCCAACCTGCTGTAAAATGCTTGATTTCGAGAGTGAGCGAAACTAATGAAAACATTGTTGGGGTAAAACCTAAAGGGAAAGACCTAGCACCAAATCCAATTTGCCATCTGATCTAACTTCTGGAGGCAGTCAAAATGATCCTTAGAATTCTTCCCTACCTTATTCCTGTGCTGAGATACAGGCTGCTCCAACCTGCTGTAAAATGCTTGATTTCGAGAGTGAGCGAAACTAATGAAAACATTGTTGGGGTAAAACCTAAAGGGAAAGACCTAGCACCAAATCCAATTTGCCATCTGATCTAACTTCTGGAGGTAGTCAAAATGAGTATTTGAATTCTTCCCTACCTTATTCCTGTGCTGAGATACAGGCTGCTCCAACCTGCTGTAAAATGCTTGATTTCGAGAGTGAGCGAAACTAATGAAAACATTGTTGGGGTAAAACCTAAAGGGAAAGACCTAGCACCAAATCCAATTTGCCATCTGATCTAACTTCTGGAGGCAGTCAAAATGATCCTTAGAATTCTTCCCTACCTTATTCCTGTGCTGAGATACAGGCTGCTCCAACCTGCTGTAAAATGCTTGATTTCGAGAGTGAGCGAAACTAATGAAAACATTGTTGGGGTAAAACCTAAAGGGAAAGACCTAGCACCAAATCCAATTTGCCATCTGATCTAACTTCTGGAGGCAGTCAAAATGAGTATTTGAATTCTTCCCTACCTTATTCCTGTGCTGAGATACAGGCTGCTCCAACCTGCTGTAAAATGCTTGATTTCGAGAGTGAGCGAAACTAATGAAAACATTGTTGGGGTAAAACCTAAAGGGAAAGACCTAGCACCAAATCCAATTTGCCATCTGATCTAACTTCTGGAGGCAGTCAAAATGATCCTTAGAATTCTTCCCTACCTTATTCCTGTGCTGAGATACAGGCTGCTCCAACCTGCTGTAAAATGCTTGATTTCGAGAGTGAGCGAAACTAATGAAAACATTGTTGGGGTAAAACCTAAAGGGAAAGACCTAGCACCAAATCCAATTTGCCATCTGATCTAACTTCTGGAGGCAGTCAAAATGATCCTTAGAATTCTTCCCTACCTTATTCCTGTGCTGAGATACAGGCTGCTCCAACCTGCTGTAAAATGCTTGATTTCGAGAGTGAGCGAAACTAATGAAAACATTGTTGGGGTAAAACCTAAAGGGAAAGACCTAGCACCAAATCCAATTTGCCATCTGATCTAACTTCTGGAGGCAGTCAAAATGATCCTTAGAATTCTTCCCTACCTTATTCCTGTGCTGAGATACAGGCTGCTCCAACCTGCTGTAAAATGCTTGATTTCGAGAGTGAGCGAAACTAATGAAAACATTGTTGGGGTAAAACCTAAAGGGAAAGACCTAGCACCAAATCCAATTTGCCATCTGATCTAACTTCTGGAGGCAGTCAAAATGAGTATTTGAATTCTTCCCTACCTTATTCCTGTGCTGAGATACAGGCTGCTCCAACCTGCTGTAAAATGCTTGATTTCGAGAGTGAGCGAAACTAATGAAAACATTGTTGGGGTAAAACCTAAAGGGAAAGACCTAGCACCAAATCCAATTTGCCATCTGATCTAACTTCTGGAGGCAGTCAAAATGATCCTTAGAATTCTTCCCTACCTTATTCCTGTGCTGAGATACAGGCTGCTCCAACCTGCTGTAAAATGCTTGATTTCGAGAGTGAGCGAAACTAATGAAAACATTGTTGGGGTAAAACCTAAAGGGAAAGACCTAGCACCAAATCCAATTTGCCATCTGATCTAACTTCTGGAGGCAGTCAAAATGAGTATTTGAATTCTTCCCTACCTTATTCCTGTGCTGAGATACAGGCTGCTCCAACCTGCTGTAAAATGCTTGATTTCGAGAGTGAGCGAAACTAATGAAAACATTGTTGGGGTAAAACCTAAAGGGAAAGACCTAGCACCAAATCCAATTTGCCATCTGATCTAACTTCTGGAGGCAGTCAAAATGAGTATTTGAATTCTTCCCTACCTTATTCCTGTGCTGAGATACAGGCTGCTCCAACCTGCTGTAAAATGCTTGATTTCGAGAGTGAGCGAAACTAATGAAAACATTGTTGGGGTAAAACCTAAAGGGAAAGACCTAGCACCAAATCCAATTTGCCATCTGATCTAACTTCTGGAGGCAGTCAAAATGAGTATTTGAATTCTTCCCTACCTTATTCCTGTGCTGAGATACAGGCTGCTCCAACCTGCTGTAAAATGCTTGATTTCGAGAGTGAGCGAAACTAATGAAAACATTGTTGGGGTAAAACCTAAAGGGAAAGACCTAGCACCAAATTCCATTGGCCATCTGATCTAACTTCTGGAGGCAGTCAAGGTGATCCTTAGAATTCTTCCCTACCTTATTCCTGTGCTGAGATACAGGCTGCTCCAACCTGCTGTAAAATGCTTGATTTCGAGAGTGAGCGAAACTAATGAAAACATTGTTGGGGTAAAACCTAAAGGGAAAGACCTAGCACCAAATCCAATTTGCCATCTGATCTAACTTCTGGAGGCAGTCAAAATGATCCTTAGAATTCTTCCCTACCTTATTCCTGTGCTGAGATACAGGCTGCTCCAACCTGCTGTAAAATGCTTGATTTCGAGAGTGAGCGAAACTAATGAAAACATTGTTGGGGTAAAACCTAAAGGGAAAGACCTAGCACCAAATACAATTTGCCATCTGATCTAACTTCTGGAGGCAGTCAAAATGATCCTTAGAATTCTTCCCTACCTTATTCCTGTGCTGAGATACAGGCTGCTCCAACCTGCTGTAAAATGCTTGATTTCGAGAGTGAGCGAAACTAATGAAAACATTGTTGGGGTAAAACCTAAAGGGAAAGACCTAGCACCAAATCCAATTTGCCATCTGATCTAACTTCTGGAGGCAGTCAAAATGATCCTTAGAATTCTTCCCTACCTTATTCCTGTGCTGAGATACAGGCTGCTCCAACCTGCTGTAAAATGCTTGATTTCGAGAGTGAGCGAAACTAATGAAAACATTGTTGGGGTAAAACCTAAAGGGAAAGACCTAGCACCAAATCCAATTTGCCATCTGATCTAACTTCTGGAGGCAGTCAAAATGAGTATTTGAATTCTTCCCTACCTTATTCCTGTGCTGAGATACAGGCTGCTCCAACCTGCTGTAAAATGCTTGATTTCGAGAGTGAGCGAAACTAATGAAAACATTGTTGGGGTAAAACCTAAAGGGAAAGACCTAGCACCAAATCCAATTTGCCATCTGATCTAACTTCTGGAGGCAGTCAAAATGATCCTTAGAATTCTTCCCTACCTTATTCCTGTGCTGAGATACAGGCTGCTCCAACCTGCTGTAAAATGCTTGATTTCGAGAGTGAGCGAAACTAATGAAAACATTGTTGGGGTAAAACCTAAAGGGAAAGACCTAGCACCAAATCCAATTTGCCATCTGATCTAACTTCTGGAGGCAGTCAAAATGATCCTTAGAATTCTTCCCTACCTTATTCCTGTGCTGAGATACAGGCTGCTCCAACCTGCTGTAAAATGCTTGATTTCGAGAGTGAGCGAAACTAATGAAAACATTGTTGGGGTAAAACCTAAAGGGAAAGACCTAGCACCAAATCCAATTTGCCATCTGATCTAACTTCTGGAGGCAGTCAAAATGAGTATTTGAATTCTTCCCTACCTTATTCCTGTGCTGAGATACAGGCTGCTCCAACCTGCTGTAAAATGCTTGATTTCGAGAGTGAGCGAAACTAATGAAAACATTGTTGGGGTAAAACCTAAAGGGAAAGACCTAGCACCAAATCCAATTTGCCATCTGATCTAACTTCTGGAGGCAGTCAAAATGATCCTTAGAATTCTTCCCTACCTTATTCCTGTGCTGAGATACAGGCTGCTCCAACCTGCTGTAAAATGCTTGATTTCGAGAGTGAGCGAAACTAATGAAAACATTGTTGGGGTAAAACCTAAAGGGAAAGACCTAGCACCAAATCCAATTTGCCATCTGATCTAACTTCTGGAGGCAGTCAAAATGATCCTTAGAATTCTTCCCTACCTTATTCCTGTGCTGAGATACAGGCTGCTCCAACCTGCTGTAAAATGCTTGATTTCGAGAGTGAGCGAAACTAATGAAAACATTGTTGGGGTAAAACCTAAAGGGAAAGACCTAGCACCAAATCCAATTTGCCATCTGATCTAACTTCTGGAGGTAGTCAAAATGAGTATTTGAATTCTTCCCTACCTTATTCCTGTGCTGAGATACAGGCTGCTCCAACCTGCTGTAAAATGCTTGATTTCGAGAGTGAGCGAAACTAATGAAAACATTGTTGGGGTAAAACCTAAAGGGAAAGACCTAGCACCAAATCCAATTTGCCATCTGATCTAACTTCTGGAGGCAGTCAAAATGAGTATTTGAATTCTTCCCTACCTTATTCCTGTGCTGAGATACAGGCTGCTCCAACCTGCTGTAAAATGCTTGATTTCGAGAGTGAGCGAAACTAATGAAAACATTGTTGGGGTAAAACCTAAAGGGAAAGACCTAGCACCAAATCCAATTTGCCATCTGATCTAACTTCTGGAGGCAGTCAAAATGATCCTTAGAATTCTTCCCTACCTTATTCCTGTGCTGAGATACAGGCTGCTCCAACCTGCTGTAAAATGCTTGATTTCGAGAGTGAGCGAAACTAATGAAAACATTGTTGGGGTAAAACCTAAAGGGAAAGACCTAGCACCAAATCCAATTTGCCATCTGATCTAACTTCTGGAGGTAGTCAAAATGAGTATTTGAATTCTTCCCTACCTTATTCCTGTGCTGAGATACAGGCTGCTCCAACCTGCTGTAAAATGCTTGATTTCGAGAGTGAGCGAAACTAATGAAAACATTGTTGGGGTAAAACCTAAAGGGAAAGACCTAGCACCAAATCCAATTTGCCATCTGATCTAACTTCTGGAGGCAGTCAAAATGAGTATTTGAATTCTTCCCTACCTTATTCCTGTGCTGAGATACAGGCTGCTCCAACCTGCTGTAAAATGCTTGATTTCGAGAGTGAGCGAAACTAATGAAAACATTGTTGGGGTAAAACCTAAAGGGAAAGACCTAGCACCAAATCCAATTTGCCATCTGATCTAACTTCTGGAGGCAGTCAAAATGATCCTTAGAATTCTTCCCTACCTTATTCCTGTGCTGAGATACAGGCTGCTCCAACCTGCTGTAAAATGCTTGATTTCGAGAGTGAGCGAAACTAATGAAAACATTGTTGGGGTAAAACCTAAAGGGAAAGACCTAGCACCAAATCCAATTTGCCATCTGATCTAACTTCTGGAGGCAGTCAAAATGATCCTTAGAATTCTTCCCTACCTTATTCCTGTGCTGAGATACAGGCTGCTCCAACCTGCTGTAAAATGCTTGATTTCGAGAGTGAGCGAAACTAATGAAAACATTGTTGGGGTAAAACCTAAAGGGAAAGACCTAGCACCAAATCCAATTTGCCATCTGATCTAACTTCTGGAGGCAGTCAAAATGAGTATTTGAATTCTTCCCTACCTTATTCCTGTGCTGAGATACAGGCTGCTCCAACCTGCTGTAAAATGCTTGATTTCGAGAGTGAGCGAAACTAATGAAAACATTGTTGGGGTAAAACCTAAAGGGAAAGACCTAGCACCAAATCCAATTTGCCATCTGATCTAACTTCTGGAGGCAGTCAAAATGATCCTTAGAATTCTTCCCTACCTTATTCCTGTGCTGAGATACAGGCTGCTCCAACCTGCTGTAAAATGCTTGATTTCGAGAGTGAGCGAAACTAATGAAAACATTGTTGGGGTAAAACCTAAAGGGAAAGACCTAGCACCAAATCCAATTTGCCATCTGATCTAACTTCTGGAGGCAGTCAAAATGATCCTTAGAATTCTTCCCTACCTTATTCCTGTGCTGAGATACAGGCTGCTCCAACCTGCTGTAAAATGCTTGATTTCGAGAGTGAGCGAAACTAATGAAAACATTGTTGGGGTAAAACCTAAAGGGAAAGACCTAGCACCAAATCCAATTTGCCATCTGATCTAACTTCTGGAGGCAGTCAAAATGAGTATTTGAATTCTTCCCTACCTTATTCCTGTGCTGAGATACAGGCTGCTCCAACCTGCTGTAAAATGCTTGATTTCGAGAGTGAGCGAAACTAATGAAAACATTGTTGGGGTAAAACCTAAAGGGAAAGACCTAGCACCAAATCCAATTTGCCATCTGATCTAACTTCTGGAGGCAGTCAAAATGATCCTTAGAATTCTTCCCTACCTTATTCCTGTGCTGAGATACAGGCTGCTCCAACCTGCTGTAAAATGCTTGATTTCGAGAGTGAGCGAAACTAATGAAAACATTGTTGGGGTAAAACCTAAAGGGAAAGACCTAGCACCAAATCCAATTTGCCATCTGATCTAACTTCTGGAGGCAGTCAAAATGATCCTTAGAATTCTTCCCTACCTTATTCCTGTGCTGAGATACAGGCTGCTCCAACCTGCTGTAAAATGCTTGATTTCGAGAGTGAGCGAAACTAATGAAAACATTGTTGGGGTAAAACCTAAAGGGAAAGACCTAGCACCAAATCCAATTTGCCATCTGATCTAACTTCTGGAGGTAGTCAAAATGAGTATTTGAATTCTTCCCTACCTTATTCCTGTGCTGAGATACAGGCTGCTCCAACCTGCTGTAAAATGCTTGATTTCGAGAGTGAGCGAAACTAATGAAAACATTGTTGGGGTAAAACCTAAAGGGAAAGACCTAGCACCAAATCCAATTTGCCATCTGATCTAACTTCTGGAGGCAGTCAAAATGAGTATTTGAATTCTTCCCTACCTTATTCCTGTGCTGAGATACAGGCTGCTCCAACCTGCTGTAAAATGCTTGATTTCGAGAGTGAGCGAAACTAATGAAAACATTGTTGGGGTAAAACCTAAAGGGAAAGACCTAGCACCAAATCCAATTTGCCATCTGATCTAACTTCTGGAGGCAGTCAAAATGATCCTTAGAATTCTTCCCTACCTTATTCCTGTGCTGAGATACAGGCTGCTCCAACCTGCTGTAAAATGCTTGATTTCGAGAGTGAGCGAAACTAATGAAAACATTGTTGGGGTAAAACCTAAAGGGAAAGACCTAGCACCAAATCCAATTTGCCATCTGATCTAACTTCTGGAGGTAGTCAAAATGAGTATTTGAATTCTTCCCTACCTTATTCCTGTGCTGAGATACAGGCTGCTCCAACCTGCTGTAAAATGCTTGATTTCGAGAGTGAGCGAAACTAATGAAAACATTGTTGGGGTAAAACCTAAAGGGAAAGACCTAGCACCAAATCCAATTTGCCATCTGATCTAACTTCTGGAGGCAGTCAAAATGATCCTTAGAATTCTTCCCTACCTTATTCCTGTGCTGAGATACAGGCTGCTCCAACCTGCTGTAAAATGCTTGATTTCGAGAGTGAGCGAAACTAATGAAAACATTGTTGGGGTAAAACCTAAAGGGAAAGACCTAACACCAAATCCAATTTGCCATCTGATCTAACTTCTGGAGGCAGTCAAAATGAGTATTTGAATTCTTCCCTACCTTATTCCTGTGCTGAGATACAGGCTGCTCCAACCTGCTGTAAAATGCTTGATTTCGAGAGTGAGCGAAACTAATGAAAACATTGTTGGGGTAAAACCTAAAGGGAAAGACCTAGCACCAAATCCAATTTGCCATCTGATCTAACTTCTGGAGGCAGTCAAAATGAGTATTTGAATTCTTCCCTACCTTATTCCTGTGCTGAGATACAGGCTGCTCCAACCTGCTGTAAAATGCTTGATTTCGAGAGTGAGCGAAACTAATGAAAACATTGTTGGGGTAAAACCTAAAGGGAAAGACCTAGCACCAAATCCAATTTGCCATCTGATCTAACTTCTGGAGGCAGTCAAAATGATCCTTAGAATTCTTCCCTACCTTATTCCTGTGCTGAGATACAGGCTGCTCCAACCTGCTGTAAAATGCTTGATTTCGAGAGTGAGCGAAACTAATGAAAACATTGTTGGGGTAAAACCTAAAGGGAAAGACCTAGCACCAAATCCAATTTGCCATCTGATCTAACTTCTGGAGGCAGTCAAAATGATCCTTAGAATTCTTCCCTACCTTATTCCTGTGCTGAGATACAGGCTGCTCCAACCTGCTGTAAAATGCTTGATTTCGAGAGTGAGCGAAACTAATGAAAACATTGTTGGGGTAAAACCTAAAGGGAAAGACCTAGCACCAAATCCAATTTGCCATCTGATCTAACTTCTGGAGGCAGTCAAAATGATCCTTAGAATTCTTCCCTACCTTATTCCTGTGCTGAGATACAGGCTGCTCCAACCTGCTGTAAAATGCTTGATTTCGAGAGTGAGCGAAACTAATGAAAACATTGTTGGGGTAAAACCTAAAGGGAAAGACCTAGCACCAAATCCAATTTGCCATCTGATCTAACTTCTGGAGGTAGTCAAAATGAGTATTTGAATTCTTCCCTACCTTATTCCTGTGCTGAGATACAGGCTGCTCCAACCTGCTGTAAAATGCTTGATTTCGAGAGTGAGCGAAACTAATGAAAACATTGTTGGGGTAAAACCTAAAGGGAAAGACCTAGCACCAAATCCAATTTGCCATCTGATCTAACTTCTGGAGGTAGTCAAAATGAGTATTTGAATTCTTCCCTACCTTATTCCTGTGCTGAGATACAGGCTGCTCCAACCTGCTGTAAAATGCTTGATTTCGAGAGTGAGCGAAACTAATGAAAACATTGTTGGGGTAAAACCTAAAGGGAAAGACCTAGCACCAAATCCAATTTGCCATCTGATCTAACTTCTGGAGGCAGTCAAAATGATCCTTAGAATTCTTCCCTACCTTATTCCTGTGCTGAGATACAGGCTGCTCCAACCTGCTGTAAAATGCTTGATTTCGAGAGTGAGCGAAACTAATGAAAACATTGTTGGGGTAAAACCTAAAGGGAAAGACCTAGCACCAAATCCAATTTGCCATCTGATCTAACTTCTGGAGGTAGTCAAAATGAGTATTTGAATTCTTCCCTACCTTATTCCTGTGCTGAGATACAGGCTGCTCCAACCTGCTGTAAAATGCTTGATTTCGAGAGTGAGCGAAACTAATGAAAACATTGTTGGGGTAAAACCTAAAGGGAAAGACCTAGCACCAAATCCAATTTGCCATCTGATCTAACTTCTGGAGGCAGTCAAAATGAGTATTTGAATTCTTCCCTACCTTATTCCTGTGCTGAGATACAGGCTGCTCCAACCTGCTGTAAAATGCTTGATTTCGAGAGTGAGCGAAACTAATGAAAACATTGTTGGGGTAAAACCTAAAGGGAAAGACCTAGCACCAAATCCAATTTGCCATCTGATCTAACTTCTGGAGGCAGTCAAAATGATCCTTAGAATTCTTCCCTACCTTATTCCTGTGCTGAGATACAGGCTGCTCCAACCTGCTGTAAAATGCTTGATTTCGAGAGTGAGCGAAACTAATGAAAACATTGTTGGGGTAAAACCTAAAGGGAAAGACCTAGCACCAAATCCAATTTGCCATCTGATCTAACTTCTGGAGGCAGTCAAAATGATCCTTAGAATTCTTCCCTACCTTATTCCTGTGCTGAGATACAGGCTGCTCCAACCTGCTGTAAAATGCTTGATTTCGAGAGTGAGCGAAACTAATGAAAACATTGTTGGGGTAAAACCTAAAGGGAAAGACCTAGCACCAAATCCAATTTGCCATCTGATCTAACTTCTGGAGGCAGTCAAAATGAGTATTTGAATTCTTCCCTACCTTATTCCTGTGCTGAGATACAGGCTGCTCCAACCTGCTGTAAAATGCTTGATTTCGAGAGTGAGCGAAACTAATGAAAACATTGTTGGGGTAAAACCTAAAGGGAAAGACCTAGCACCAAATCCAATTTGCCATCTGATCTAACTTCTGGAGGCAGTCAAAATGAGTATTTGAATTCTTCCCTACCTTATTCCTGTGCTGAGATACAGGCTGCTCCAACCTGCTGTAAAATGCTTGATTTCGAGAGTGAGCGAAACTAATGAAAACATTGTTGGGGTAAAACCTAAAGGGAAAGACCTAGCACCAAATCCAATTTGCCATCTGATCTAACTTCTGGAGGCAGTCAAAATGATCCTTAGAATTCTTCCCTACCTTATTCCTGTGCTGAGATACAGGCTGCTCCAACCTGCTGTAAAATGCTTGATTTCGAGAGTGAGCGAAACTAATGAAAACATTGTTGGGGTAAAACCTAAAGGGAAAGACCTAGCACCAAATCCAATTTGCCATCTGATCTAACTTCTGGAGGTAGTCAAAATGAGTATTTGAATTCTTCCCTACCTTATTCCTGTGCTGAGATACAGGCTGCTCCAACCTGCTGTAAAATGCTTGATTTCGAGAGTGAGCGAAACTAATGAAAACATTGTTGGGGTAAAACCTAAAGGGAAAGACCTAGCACCAAATCCAATTTGCCATCTGATCTAACTTCTGGAGGCAGTCAAAATGATCCTTAGAATTCTTCCCTACCTTATTCCTGTGCTGAGATACAGGCTGCTCCAACCTGCTGTAAAATGCTTGATTTCGAGAGTGAGCGAAACTAATGAAAACATTGTTGGGGTAAAACCTAAAGGGAAAGACCTAGCACCAAATCCAATTTGCCATCTGATCTAACTTCTGGAGGCAGTCAAAATGATCCTTAGAATTCTTCCCTACCTTATTCCTGTGCTGAGATACAGGCTGCTCCAACCTGCTGTAAAATGCTTGATTTCGAGAGTGAGCGAAACTAATGAAAACATTGTTGGGGTAAAACCTAAAGGGAAAGACCTAGCACCAAATCCAATTTGCCATCTGATCTAACTTCTGGAGGCAGTCAAAATGATCCTTAGAATTCTTCCCTACCTTATTCCTGTGCTGAGATACAGGCTGCTCCAACCTGCTGTAAAATGCTTGATTTCGAGAGTGAGCGAAACTAATGAAAACATTGTTGGGGTAAAACCTAAAGGGAAAGACCTAGCACCAAATCCAATTTGCCATCTGATCTAACTTCTGGAGGCAGTCAAAATGATCCTTAGAATTCTTCCCTACCTTATTCCTGTGCTGAGATACAGGCTGCTCCAACCTGCTGTAAAATGCTTGATTTCGAGAGTGAGCGAAACTAATGAAAACATTGTTGGGGTAAAACCTAAAGGGAAAGACCTAGCACCAAATCCAATTTGTCATCTGATCTAACTTCTGGAGGCAGTCAAAATGATCCTTAGAATTCTTCCCTACCTTATTCCTGTGCTGAGATACAGGCTGCTCCAACCTGCTGTAAAATGCTTGATTTCGAGAGTGAGCGAAACTAATGAAAACATTGTTGGGGTAAAACCTAAAGGGAAAGACCTAGCACCAAATCCAATTTGCCATCTGATCTAACTTCTGGAGGTAGTCAAAATGAGTATTTGAATTCTTCCCTACCTTATTCCTGTGCTGAGATACAGGCTGCTCCAACCTGCTGTAAAATGCTTGATTTCGAGAGTGAGCGAAACTAATGAAAACATTGTTGGGGTAAAACCTAAAGGGAAAGACCTAGCACCAAATCCAATTTGCCATCTGATCTAACTTCTGGAGGCAGTCAAAATGAGTATTTGAATTCTTCCCTACCTTATTCCTGTGCTGAGATACAGGCTGCTCCAACCTGCTGTAAAATGCTTGATTTCGAGAGTGAGCGAAACTAATGAAAATATTGTTGGGGTAAAACCTAAAGGGAAAGACCTAGCACCAAATCCAATTTGCCATCTGATCTAACTTCTGGAGGCAGTCAAAATGAGTATTTGAATTCTTCCCTACCTTATTCCTGTGCTGAGATACAGGCTGCTCCAACCTGCTGTAAAATGCTTGATTTCGAGAGTGAGCGAAACTAATGAAAACATTGTTGGGGTAAAACCTAAAGGGAAAGACCTAGCACCAAATCCAATTTGCCATCTGATCTAACTTCTGGAGGCAGTCAAAATGATCCTTAGAATTCTTCCCTACCTTATTCTTGTGCTGAGATACAGGCTGCTCCAACCTGCTGTAAAATGCTTGATTTCGAGAGTGAGCGAAACTAATGAAAACATTGTTGGGGTAAAACCTAAAGGGAAAGACCTAGCACCAAATCCAATTTGCCATCTGATCTAACTTCTGGAGGCAGTCAAAATGATCCTTAGAATTCTTCCCTACCTTATTCCTGTGCTGAGATACAGGCTGCTCCAACCTGCTGTAAAATGCTTGATTTCGAGAGTGAGCGAAACTAATGAAAACATTGTTGGGGTAAAACCTAAAGGGAAAGACCTAGCACCAAATCCAATTTGCCATCTGATCTAACTTCTGGAGGCAGTCAAAATGATCCTTAGAATTCTTCCCTACCTTATTCCTGTGCTGAGATACAGGCTGCTCCAACCTGCTGTAAAATGCTTGATTTCGAGAGTGAGCGAAACTAATGAAAACATTGTTGGGGTAAAACCTAAAGGGAAAGACCTAGCACCAAATCCAATTTGCCATCTGATCTAACTTCTGGAGGCAGTCAAAATGAGTATTTGAATTCTTCCCTACCTTATTCCTGTGCTGAGATACAGGCTGCTCCAACCTGCTGTAAAATGCTTGATTTCGAGAGTGAGCGAAAACTAATGAAAACATTGTTGGGGTAAAACCTAAAGGGAAAGACCTAGCACCAAATCCAATTTGCCATCTGATCTAACTTCTGGAGGCAGTCAAAATGATCCTTAGAATTCTTCCCTACCTTATTCCTGTGCTGAGATACAGGCTGCTCCAACCTGCTGTAAAATGCTTGATTTCGAGAGTGAGCGAAACTAATGAAAACATTGTTGGGGTAAAACCTAAAGGGAAAGACCTAGCACCAAATCCAATTTGCCATCTGATCTAACTTCCGGAGGCAGTCAAAATGATCCTTAGAATTCTTCCCTACCTTATTCCTGTGCTGAGATACAGGCTGCTCCAACCTGCTGTAAAATGCTTGATTTCGAGAGTGAGCGAAACTAATGAAAACATTGTTGGGGTAAAACCTAAAGGGAAAGACCTAGCACCAAATCCAATTTGCCATCTGATCTAACTTCTGGAGGCAGTCAAAATGATCCTTAGAATTCTTCCCTACCTTATTCCTGTGCTGAGATACAGGCTGCTCCAACCTGCTGTAAAATGCTTGATTTCGAGAGTGAGCGAAACTAATGAAAACATTGTTGGGGTAAAACCTAAAGGGAAAGACCTAGCACCAAATCCAATTTGCCATCTGATCTAACTTCTGGAGGCAGTCAAAATGAGTATTTGAATTCTTCCCTACCTTATTCCTGTGCTGAGATACAGGCTGCTCCAACCTGCTGTAAAATGCTTGATTTCGAGAGTGAGCGAAACTAATGAAAACATTGTTGGGGTAAAACCTAAAGGGAAAGACCTAGCACCAAATTCCATTGGCCATCTGATCTAACTTCTGGAGGCAGTCAAGATGATCCTTAGAATTCTTCCCTACCTTATTCCTGTGCTGAGATACAGGCTGCTCCAACCTGCTGTAAAATGCTTGATTTCGAGAGTGAGCGAAACTAATGAAAACATTGTTGGGGTAAAACCTAAAGGGAAAGACCTAGCACCAAATCCAATTTGCCATCTGATCTAACTTCTGGAGGCAGTCAAAATGATCCTTAGAATTCTTCCCTACCTTATTCCTGTGCTGAGATACAGGCTGCTCCAACCTGCTGTAAAATGCTTGATTTCGAGAGTGAGCGAAACTAATGAAAACATTGTTGGGGTAAAACCTAAAGGGAAAGACCTAGCACCAAATCCAATTTGCCATCTGATCCAACTTCTGGAGGCAGTCAAAATGATCCTTAGAATTCTTCCCTACCTTATTCCTGTGCTGAGATACAGGCTGCTCCAACCTGCTGTAAAAATGCTTGATTTCGAGAGTGAGCGAAACTAATGAAAACATTGTTGGGGTAAAACCTAAAGGGAAAGACCTAGCACCAAATCCAATTTGCCATCTGATCTAACTTCTGGAGGCAGTCAAAATGATCCTTAGAATTCTTCCCTACCTTATTCCTGTGCTGAGATACAGGCTGCTCCAACCTGCTGTAAAATGCTTGATTTCGAGAGTGAGCGAAACTAATGAAAACATTGTTGGGGTAAAACCTAAAGGGAAAGACCTAGCACCAAATCCAATTTGCCATCTGATCTAACTTCTGGAGGCAGTCAAAATGATCCTTAGAATTCTTCCCTACCTTATTCCTGTGCTGAGATACAGGCTGCTCCAACCTGCTGTAAAATGCTTGATTTCGAGAGTGAGCGAAACTAATGAAAACATTGTTGGGGTAAAACCTAAAGGGAAAGACCTAGCACCAAATCCAATTTGCCATCTGATCTAACTTCTGGAGGCAGTCAAAATGAGTATTTGAATTCTTCCCTACCTTATTCCTGTGCTGAGATACAGGCTGCTCCAACCTGCTGTAAAATGCTTGATTTCGAGAGTGAGCGAAACTAATGAAAACATTGTTGGGGTAAAACCTAAAGGGAAAGACCTAGCACCAAATCCAATTTGCCATCTGATCTAACTTCTGGAGGCAGTCAAAATGAGTATTTGAATTCTTCCCTACCTTATTCCTGTGCTGAGATACAGGCTGCTCCAACCTGCTGTAAAATGCTTGATTTCGAGAGTGAGCGAAACTAATGAAAACATTGTTGGGGTAAAACCTAAAGGGAAAGACCTAGCACCAAATCCAATTTGCCATCTGATCTAACTTCTGGAGGCGGTCAAAATGAGTATTTGAATTCTTCCCTACCTTATTCCTGTGCTGAGATACAGGCTGCTCCAACCTGCTGTAAAATGCTTGATTTCGAGAGTGAGCAAAACTAATGAAAACATTGTTGGGGTAAAACCTAAAGGGAAAGACCTAGCACCAAATCCAATTTGCCATCTGATCTAACTTCTGGAGGCAGTCAAAATGATCCTTAGAATTCTTCCCTACCTTATTCCTGTGCTGAGATACAGGCTGCTCCAACCTGCTGTAAAATGCTTGATTTCGAGAGTGAGCGAAACTAATGAAAACATTGTTGGGGTAAAACCTAAAGGGAAAGACCTAGCACCAAATCCAATTTGCCATCTGATCTAACTTCTGGAGGCAGTCAAAATGAGTATTTGAATTCTTCCCTACCTTATTCCTGTGCTGAGATACAGGCTACTCCAACCTGCTGTAAAATGCTTGATTTCGAGAGTGAGCGAAACTAATGAAAACATTGTTGGGGTAAAACCTAAAGGGAAAGACCTAGCACCAAATCCAATTTGCCATCTGATCTAACTTCTGGAGGCAGTCAAAATGATCCTTAGAATTCTTCCCTACCTTATTCCTGTGCTGAGATACAGGCTGCTCCAACCTGCTGTAAAATGCTTGATTTTGAGAGTGAGCGAAACTAATGAAAACATTGTTGGGGTAAAACCTAAAGGGAAAGACCTAGCACCAAATCCAATTTGCCATCTGATCTAACTTCTGGAGGCAGTCAAAATGATCCTTAGAATTCTTCCCCTACCTTATTCCTGTGCTGAGATACAGGCTGCTCCAACCTGCTGTAAAATGCTTGATTTCGAGAGTGAGCGAAACTAATGAAAACATTGTTGGGGTAAAAACCTAAAGGGAAAGACCTAGCACCAAATCCAATTTGCCATCTGATCTAACTTCTGGAGGCAGTCAAAATGATCCTTAGAATTCTTCCCTACCTTATTTCCTGTGCTGAGATACAGGCTGCTCCAACCTGCTGTAAAATGCTTGATTTCGAGAGTGAGCGAAACTAATGAAAACATTGTTGGGGTAAAACCTAAAGGGAAAGACCTAGCACCAAATCCAATTTGCCATCTGATCTAACTTCTGGAGGCAGTCAAAATGAGCCTTAGAATTCTTCCCTACCTTATTCCTGTGCTGAGATACAGGCTGCTCCAACCTGCTGTAAAATGCTTGATTTCGAGAGTGAGCGAAACTAATGAAAACATTGTTGGGGTAAAACCTAAAGGGAAAGACCTAGCACCAAATCCAATTTGCCATCTGATCCAACTTCTGGAGGCAGTCAAAATGATCCTTAGAATTCTTCCCTACCTTATTCCTGTGCTGAGATACAGGCTGCTCCAACCTGCTGTAAAATGCTTGATTTCGAGAGTGAGCGAAACTAATGAAAACATTGTTGGGGTAAAACCTAAAGGGAAAGACCTAGCACCAAATCCAATTTGCCATCTGATCTAACTTCTGGAGGCAGTCAAAATGATCCTTAGAATTCTTCCCTACCTTATTCCTGTGCTGAGATACAGGCTGCTCCAACCTGCTGTAAAATGCTTGATTTCGAGAGTGAGCGAAACTAATGAAAACATTGTTGGGGTAAAACCTAAAGGGAAAGACCTAGCACCAAATCCAATTTGCCATCTGATCTAACTTCTGGAGGCAGTCAAAATGATCCTTAGAATTCTTCCCTACCTTATTCCTGTGCTGAGATACAGGCTGCTCCAACCTGCTGTAAAATGCTTGATTTCGAGAGTGAGCGAAACTAATGAAAACATTGTTGGGGTAAAACCTAAAGGGAAAGACCTAGCACCAAATCCAATTTGCCATCTGATCTAACTTCTGGAGGCAGTCAAAATGATCCTTAGAATTCTTCCCTACCTTATTCCTGTGCTGAGATACAGGCTGCTCCAACCTGCTGTAAAATGCTTGATTTCGAGAGTGAGCGAAACTAATGAAAACATTGTTGGGGTAAAACCTAAAGGGAAAGACCTAGCACCAAATCCAATTTGCCATCTGATCTAACTTCTGGAGGCAGTCAAAATGAGTATTTGAATTCTTCCCTACCTTATTCCTGTGCTGAGATACAGGCTACTCCAACCTGCTGTAAAATGCTTGATTTCGAGAGTGAGCGAAACTAATGAAAACATTGTTGGGGTAAAACCTAAAGGGAAAGACCCTAGCACCAAATTCCATTGGCCATCTGATCTAACTTCTGGAGGCAGTCAAAATGAGTATTTGAATTCTTCCCTACCTTATTCCTGTGCTGAGATACAGGCTGCTCCAACCTGCTGTAAAATGCTTGATTTCGAGAGTGAGCGAAACTAATGAAAACATTGTTGGGGTAAAACCTAAAGGGAAAGACCTAGCACCAAATCCAATTTGCCATCTGATCTAACTTCTGGAGGCAGTCAAAATGATCCTTAGAATTCTTCCCTACCTTATTCCTGTGCTGAGATACAGGCTGCTCCAACCTGCTGTAAAATGCTTGATTTCGAGAGTGAGCGAAACTAATGAAAACATTGTTGGGGTAAAACCTAAAGGGAAAGACCTAGCACCAAATCCAATTTGCCATCTGATCTAACTTCTGGAGGCAGTCAAAATGATCCTTAGAATTCTTCCCTACCTTATTCCTGTGCTGAGATACAGGCTGCTCCAACCTGCTGTAAAATGCTTGATTTCGAGAGTGAGCGAAACTAATGAAAACATTGTTGGGGTAAAACCTAAAGGGAAAGACCTAGCACCAAATCCAATTTGCCATCTGATCTAACTTCTGGAGGCAGTCAAAATGATCCTTAGAATTCTTCCCTACCTTATTCCTGTGCTGAGATACAGGCTGCTCCAACCTGCTGTAAAATGCTTGATTTCGAGAGTGAGCGAAACTAATGAAAACATTGTTGGGGTAAAACCTAAAGGGAAAGACCTAGCACCAAATCCAATTTGCCATCTGATCTAACTTCTGGAGGCAGTCAAAATGAGTATTTGAATTCTTCCCTACCTTATTCCTGTGCTGAGATACAGGCTGCTCCAACCTGCTGTAAAATGCTTGATTTCGAGAGTGAGCGAAACTAATGAAAACATTGTTGGGGTAAAACCTAAAGGGAAAGACCTAGCACCAAATCCAATTTGCCATCTGATCTAACTTCTGGAGGCAGTCAAAATGATCCTTAGAATTCTTCCCTACCTTATTCCTGTGCTGAGATACAGGCTGCTCCAACCTGCTGTAAAATGCTTGATTTCGAGAGTGAGCGAAACTAATGAAAACATTGTTGGGGTAAAACCTAAAGGGAAAGACCTAGCACCAAATCCAATTTGCCATCTGATCTAACTTCTGGAGGCAGTCAAAATGATCCTTAGAATTCTTCCCTACCTTATTCCTGTGCTGAGATACAGGCTGCTCCAACCTGCTGTAAAATGCTTGATTTCGAGAGTGAGCGAAACTAATGAAAACATTGTTGGGGTAAAACCTAAAGGGAAAGACCTAGCACCAAATCCAATTTGCCATCTGATCTAACTTCTGGAGGCAGTCAAAATGAGTATTTGAATTCTTCCCTACCTTATTCCTGTGCTGAGATACAGGCTGCTCCAACCTGCTGTAAAATGCTTGATTTCGAGAGTGAGCGAAACTAATGAAAACATTGTTGGGGTAAAACCTAAAGGGAAAGACCTAGCACCAAATCCAATTTGCCATCTGATCTAACTTCTGGAGGCAGTCAAAATGAGTATTTGAATTCTTCCCTACCTTATTCCTGTGCTGAGATACAGGCTGCTCCAACCTGCTGTAAAATGCTTGATTTCGAGAGTGAGCGAAACTAATGAAAACATTGTTGGGGTAAAACCTAAAGGGAAAGACCTAGCACCAAATCCAATTTGCCATCTGATCTAACTTCTGGAGGCAGTCAAAATGATCCTTAGAATTCTTCCCTACCTTATTCCTGTGCTGAGATACAGGCTGCTCCAACCTGCTGTAAAATGCTTGATTTCGAGAGTGAGCGAAACTAATGAAAACATTGTTGGGGTAAAACCTAAAGGGAAAGACCTAGCACCAAATCCAATTTGCCATCTGATCTAACTTCTGGAGGCAGTCAAAATGATCCTTAGAATTCTTCCCTACCTTATTCCTGTGCTGAGATACAGGCTGCTCCAACCTGCTGTAAAATGCTTGATTTCGAGAGTGAGCGAAACTAATGAAAACATTGTTGGGGTAAAACCTAAAGGGAAAGACCTAGCACCAAATCCAATTTGCCATCTGATCTAACTTCTGGAGGCAGTCAAAATGATCCTTAGAATTCTTCCCTACCTTATTCCTGTGCTGAGATACAGGCTGCTCCAACCTGCTGTAAAATGCTTGATTTCGAGAGTGAGCGAAACTAATGAAAACATTGTTGGGGTAAAACCTAAAGGGAAAGACCTAGCACCAAATCCAATTTGCCATCTGATCTAACTTCTGGAGGCAGTCAAAATGATCCTTAGAATTCTTCCCTACCTTATTCCTGTGCTGAGATACAGGCTGCTCCAACCTGCTGTAAAATGCTTGATTTCGAGAGTGAGCGAAACTAATGAAAACATTGTTGGGGTAAAACCTAAAGGGAAAGACCTAGCACCAAATCCAATTTGCCATCTGATCTAACTTCTGGAGGCAGTCAAAATGATCCTTAGAATTCTTCCCTACCTTATTCCTGTGCTGAGATACAGGCTGCTCCAACCTGCTGTAAAATGCTTGATTTCGAGAGTGAGCGAAACTAATGAAAACATTGTTGGAGTAAAACCTAAAGGGAAAGACCTAGCACCAAATCCAATTTGCCATCTGATCTAACTTCTGGAGGCAGTCAAAATGATCCTTAGAATTCTTCCCTACCTTATTCCTGTGCTGAGATACAGGCTGCTCCAACCTGCTGTAAAATGCTTGATTTCGAGAGTGAGCGAAACTAATGAAAACATTGTTGGGGTAAAACCTAAAGGGAAAGACCTAGCACCAAATCCAATTTGCCATCTGATCTAACTTCTGGAGGCAGTCAAAATGATCCTTAGAATTCTTCCCTACCTTATTCCTGTGCTGAGATACAGGCTGCTCCAACCTGCTGTAAAATGCTTGATTTCGAGAGTGAGCGAAACTAATGAAAACATTGTTGGGGTAAAACCTAAAGGGAAAGACCTAGCACCAATCCAATTTGCCATCTGATCTAACTTCTGGAGGCAGTCAAAATGATCCTTAGAATTCTTCCCTACCTTATTCCTGTGCTGAGATACAGGCTGCTCCAACCTGCTGTAAAATGCTTGATTTCGAGAGTGAGCGAAACTAATGAAAACATTGTTGGGGTAAAACCTAAAGGGAAAGACCTAGCACCAAATCCAATTTGCCATCTGATCTAACTTCTGGAGGCAGTCAAAATGATCCTTAGAATTCTTCCCTACCTTATTCCTGTGCTGAGATACAGGCTGCTCCAACCTGCTGTAAAATGCTTGATTTCGAGAGTGAGCGAAACTAATGAAAACATTGTTGGGGTAAAACCTAAAGGGAAAGACCTAGCACCAAATCCAATTTGCCATCTGATCTAACTTCTGGAGGCAGTCAAAATGATCCTTAGAATTCTTCCCTACCTTATTCCTGTGCTGAGATACAGGCTGCTCCAACCTGCTGTAAAATGCTTGATTTCGAGAGTGAGCGAAACTAATGAAAACATTGTTGGGGTAAAACCTAAAGGGAAAGACCTAGCACCAAATCCAATTTGCCATCTGATCTAACTTCTGGAGGCAGTCAAAATGATCCTTAGAATTCTTCCCTACCTTATTCCTGTGCTGAGATACAGGCTGCTCCAACCTGCTGTAAAATGCTTGATTTCGAGAGTGAGCGAAACTAATGAAAACATTGTTGGAGTAAAACCTAAAGGGAAAGACCTAGCACCAATCCAATTTGCCATCTGATCTAACTTCTGGAGGCAGTCAAAATGATCCTTAGAATTCTTCCCTACCTTATTCCTGTGCTGAGATACAGGCTGCTCCAACCTGCTGTAAAATGCTTGATTTCGAGAGTGAGCGAAACTAATGAAAACATTGTTGGGGTAAAACCTAAAGGGAAAGACCTAGCACCAAATCCAATTTGCCATCTGATCTAACTTCTGGAGGCAGTCAAAATGATCCTTAGAATTCTTCCCTACCTTATTCCTGTGCTGAGATACAGGCTGCTCCAACCTGCTGTAAAATGCTTGATTTCGAGAGTGAGCGAAACTAATGAAAACATTGTTGGGGTAAAACCTAAAGGGAAAGACCTAGCACCAAATCCAATTTGCCATCTGATCTAACTTCTGGAGGCAGTCAAAATGATCCTTAGAATTCTTCCCTACCTTATTCCTGTGCTGAGATACAGGCTGCTCCAACCTGCTGTAAAATGCTTGATTTCGAGAGTGAGCGAAACCTAATGAAAACATTGTTGGGGTAAAACCTAAAGGGAAAGACCTAGCACCAAATCCAATTTGCCATCTGATCTAACTTCTGGAGGCAGTCAAAATGATCCTTAGAATTCTTCCCTACCTTATTCCTGTGCTGAGATACAGGCTGCTCCAACCTGCTGTAAAATGCTTGATTTCGAGAGTGAGCGAAACTATGAAAACATTGTTGGAGTAAAACCTAAAGGGAAAGACCTAGCACCAAATCCAATTTGCCATCTGATCTAACTTCTGGAGGCAGTCAAAATGATCCTTAGAATTCTTCCCTACCTTATTCCTGTGCTGAGATACAGGCTGCTCCAACCTGCTGTAAAATGCTTGATTTCGAGAGTGAGCGAAACTAATGAAAACATTGTTGGGGTAAAACCTAAAGGGAAAGACCTAGCACCAAATCCAATTTGCCATCTGATCTAACTTCTGGAGGCAGTCAAAATGATCCTTAGAATTCTTCCCTACCTTATTCCTGTGCTGAGATACAGGCTGCTCCAACCTGCTGTAAAATGCTTGATTTCGAGAGTGAGCGAAACTAATGAAAACATTGTTGGGGTAAAACCTAAAGGGAAAGACCTAGCACCAAATCCAATTTGCCATCTGATCTAACTTCTGGAGGCAGTCAAAATGATCCTTAGAATTCTTCCCTACCTTATTCCTGTGCTGAGATACAGGCTGCTCCAACCTGCTGTAAAATGCTTGATTTCGAGAGTGAGCGAAACTAATGAAAACATTGTTGGGGTAAAACCTAAAGGGAAAGACCTAGCACCAAATCCAATTTGCCATCTGATCTAACTTCTGGAGGCAGTCAAAATGATCCTTAGAATTCTTCCCTACCTTATTCCTGTGCTGAGATACAGGCTGCTCCAACCTGCTGTAAAATGCTTGATTTCGAGAGTGAGCGAAACTAATGAAAACATTGTTGGGGTAAAACCTAAAGGGAAAGACCTAGCACCAAATCCAATTTGCCATCTGATCTAACTTCTGGAGGCAGTCAAAATGAGTATTTGAATTCTTCCCTACCTTATTCCTGTGCTGAGATACAGGCTGCTCCAACCTGCTGTAAAATGCTTGATTTCGAGAGTGAGCGAAACTAATGAAAACATTGTTGGGGTAAAACCTAAAGGGAAAGACCTAGCACCAAATCCAATTTGCCATCTGATCTAACTTCTGGAGGCAGTCAAAATGATCCTTAGAATTCTTCCCTACCTTATTCCTGTGCTGAGATACAGGCTGCTCCAACCTGCTGTAAAATGCTTGATTTCGAGAGTGAGCGAAACTAATGAAAACATTGTTGGGGTAAAACCTAAAGGGAAAGACCTAGCACCAAATCCAATTTGCCATCTGATCTAACTTCTGGAGGCAGTCAAAATGATCCTTAGAATTCTTCCCTACCTTATTCCTGTGCTGAGATACAGGCTGCTCCAACCTGCTGTAAAATGCTTGATTTCGAGAGTGAGCGAAACTAATGAAAACATTGTTGGGGTAAAACCTAAAGGGAAAGACCTAGCACCAAATCCAATTTGCCATCTGATCTAACTTCTGGAGGCAGTCAAAATGATCCTTAGAATTCTTCCCTACCTTATTCCTGTGCTGAGATACAGGCTGCTCCAACCTGCTGTAAAATGCTTGATTTCGAGAGTGAGCGAAACTAATGAAAACATTGTTGGGGTAAAACCTAAAGGGAAAGGCCTGGCACCAAATTGCATTGGCCATCTGATCTAACTTCTGGAGGCAGTCAAAATGAGTATTTGAATTCTTCCCTACCTTATTCCTGTGCTGAGATACAGGCTGCTCCAACCTGCTGTAAAATGCTTGATTTCGAGAGTGAGCGAAACTAATGAAAACATTGTTGGGGTAAAACCTAAAGGGAAAGACCTAGCACCAAATCCAATTTGCCATCTGATCTAACTTCTGGAGGCAGTCAAAATGATCCTTAGAATTCTTCCCTACCTTATTCCTGTGCTGAGATACAGGCTGCTCCAACCTGCTGTAAAATGCTTGATTTCGAGAGTGAGCGAAACTAATGAAAACATTGTTGGGGTAAAACCTAAAGGGAAAGACCTAGCACCAAATCCAATTTGCCATCTGATCTAACTTCTGGAGGCAGTCAAAATGAGTATTTGAATTCTTCCCTACCTTATTCCTGTGCTGAGATACAGGCTGCTCCAACCTGCTGTAAAATGCTTGATTTCGAGAGTGAGCGAAACTAATGAAAACATTGTTGGGGTAAAACCTAAAGGGAAAGACCTAGCACCAAATCCAATTTGCCATCTGATCTAACTTCTGGAGGCAGTCAAAATGATCCTTAGAATTCTTCCCTACCTTATTCCTGTGCTGAGATACAGGCTGCTCCAACCTGCTGTAAAATGCTTGATTTCGAGAGTGAGCGAAACTAATGAAAACATTGTTGGGGTAAAACCTAAAGGGAAAGACCTAGCACCAAATCCAATTTGCCATCTGATCTAACTTCTGGAGGCAGTCAAAATGATCCTTAGAATTCTTCCCTACCTTATTCCTGTGCTGAGATACAGGCTGCTCCAACCTGCTGTAAAATGCTTGATTTCGAGAGTGAGCGAAACTAATGAAAACATTGTTGGGGTAAAACCTAAAGGGAAAGACCTAGCACCAAATCCAATTTGCCATCTGATCTAACTTCTGGAGGCAGTCAAAATGATCCTTAGAATTCTTCCCTACCTTATTCCTGTGCTGAGATACAGGCTGCTCCAATCTGCTGTAAAATGCTTGATTTCGAGAGTGAGCGAAACTAATGAAAACATTGTTGGGGTAAAACCTAAAGGGAAAGACCTAGCACCAAATCCAATTTGCCATCTGATCTAACTTCTGGAGGCAGTCAAAATGATCCTTAGAATTCTTCCCTACCTTATTCCTGTGCTGAGATACAGGCTGCTCCAACCTGCTGTAAAATGCTTGATTTCGAGAGTGAGCGAAACTAATGAAAACATTGTTGGGGTAAAACCTAAAGGGAAAGACCTAGCACCAAATCCAATTTGCCATCTGATCTAACTTCTGGAGGCAGTCAAAATGATCCTTAGAATTCTTCCCTACCTTATTCCTGTGCTGAGATACAGGCTGCTCCAACCTGCTGTAAAATGCTTGATTTCGAGAGTGAGCGAAACTAATGAAAACATTGTTGGGGTAAAACCTAAAGGGAAAGACCTAGCACCAAATCCAATTTGCCATCTGATCTAACTTCTGGAGGCAGTCAAAATGATCCTTAGAATTCTTCCCTACCTTATTCCTGTGCTGAGATACAGGCTGCTCCAACCTGCTGTAAAATGCTTGATTTCGAGAGTGAGCGAAACTAATGAAAACATTGTTGGGGTAAAACCTAAAGGGAAAGACCTAGCACCAAATCCAATTTGCCATCTGATCTAACTTCTGGAGGCAGTCAAAATGAGTATTTGAATTCTTCCCTACCTTATTCCTGTGCTGAGATACAGGCTGCTCCAACCTGCTGTAAAATGCTTGATTTCGAGAGTGAGCGAAACTAATGAAAACATTGTTGGGGTAAAACCTAAAGGGAAAGACCTAGCACCAAATCCAATTTGCCATCTGATCTAACTTCCGGAGGCAGTCAAAATGATCCTTAGAATTCTTCCCTACCTTATTCCTGTGCTGAGATACAGGCTGCTCCAACCTGCTGTAAAATGCTTGATTTCGAGAGTGAGCGAAACTAATGAAAACATTGTTGGGGTAAAACCTAAAGGGAAAGACCTAGCACCAAATCCAATTTGCCATCTGATCTAACTTCTGGAGGCAGTCAAAATGAGTATTTGAATTCTTCCCTACCTTATTCCTGTGCTGAGATACAGGCTACTCCAACCTGCTGTAAAATGCTTGATTTCGAGAGTGAGCGAAACTAATGAAAACATTGTTGGGGTAAAACCTAAAGGGAAAGACCTAGCACCAAATCCAATTTGCCATCTGATCTAACTTCTGGAGGCAGTCAAAATGATCCTTAGAATTCTTCCCTACCTTATTCCTGTGCTGAGATACAGGCTGCTCCAACCTGCTGTAAAATGCTTGATTTCGAGAGTGAGCGAAACTAATGAAAACATTGTTGGGGTAAAACCTAAAGGGAAAGACCTAGCACCAAATCCAATTTGCCATCTGATCTAACTTCTGGAGGCAGTCAAAATGATCCTTAGAATTCTTCCCTACCTTATTCCTGTGCTGCGATACAGGCTGCTCCAACCTGCTGTAAAATGCTTGATTTCGAGAGTGAGCGAAACTAATGAAAACATTGTTGGGGTAAAACCTAAAGGGAAAGACCTAGCACCAAATCCAATTTGCCATCTGATCTAACTTCTGGAGGCAGTCAAAATGATCCTTAGAATTCTTCCCTACCTTATTCCTGTGCTGAGATACAGGCTGCTCCAACCTGCTGTAAAATGCTTGATTTCGAGAGTGAGCGAAACTAATGAAAACATTGTTGGGGTAAAACCTAAAGGGAAAGACCTAGCACCAAATTCCATTGGCCATCTGATCTACCTTCTGGAGGCAGTCAAGGTGATCCTTAGAATTCTTCCCTACCTTATTCCTGTGCTGAGATACAGGCTGCTCCAACCTGCTGTAAAATGCTTGATTTCGAGAGTGAGCGAAACTAATGAAAACATTGTTGGGGTAAAACCTAAAGGGAAAGACCTAGCACCAAATCCAATTTGCCATCTGATCTAACTTCTGGAGGCAGTCAAAATGATCCTTAGAATTCTTCCCTACCTTATTCCTGTGCTGAGATACAGGCTGCTCCAACCTGCTGTAAAATGCTTGATTTCGAGAGTGAGCGAAACTAATGAAAACATTGTTGGGGTAAAACCTAAAGGGAAAGACCTAGCACCAAATCCAATTTGCCATCTGATCTAACTTCTGGAGGCAGTCAAAATGATCCTTAGAATTCTTCCCTACCTTATTCCTGTGCTGAGATACAGGCTGCTCCAACCTGCTGTAAAATGCTTGATTTCGAGAGTGAGCGAAACTAATGAAAACATTGTTGGGGTAAAACCTAAAGGAAAGACCTAGCACCAAATCCAATTTGCCATCTGATCTAACTTCTGGAGGCAGTCAAAATGATCCTTAGAATTCTTCCCTACCTTATTCCTGTGCTGAGATACAGGCTGCTCCAACCTGCTGTAAAATGCTTGATTTCGAGAGTGAGCGAAACTAATGAAAACATTGTTGGGGTAAAACCTAAAGGGAAAGACCTAGCACCAAATCCAATTTGCCATCTGATCTAACTTCTGGAGGCAGTCAAAATGAGTATTTGAATTCTTCCCTACCTTATTCCTGTGCTGAGATACAGGGCTGCTCCAACCTGCTGTAAAATGCTTTGATTTCGAGAGTGAGCGAAACTAATGAAAACATTGTTGGGGTAAACCTAAAGGGAAAGACCTAGCACCAAATCCAATTTGCCATCTGATCTAACTTCTGGAGGCAGTCAAAATGAGTATTTGAATTCTTCCCTACCTTATTCCTATGCTGAGATACAGGCTGCTCCAACCTGCTGTAAAATGCTTGATTTCGAGAGTGAGCGAAACTAATGAAAACATTGTTGGGGTAAAACCTAAAGGGAAAGGCCTAGCACCAAATTCATTGGCCATCTGATCTAACTTCTAGAGGCAGTCAAAATGAGTATTTGAATTCTTCCCTACCTTATTCCTGTGCTGAGATACAGGCTGCTCCAACCTGCTGTAAAATGCTTGATTTCGAGAGTGAGCGAAACTAATGAAAACATTGTTGGGGTAAAACCTAAAGGGAAAGACCTAGCACCAAATCCAATTTGCCATCTGATCTAACTTCTGGAGGCAGTCAAAATGAGTATTTGAATTCTTCCCTACCTTATTCCTGTGCTGAGATACAGGCTGCTCCAACCTGCTGTAAAATGCTTGATTTCGAGAGTGAGCGAAACTAATGAAAACATTGTTGGGGTAAAACCTAAAGGGAAAGACCTAGCACCAAATCCAATTTGCCATCTGATCTAACTTCTGGAGGCAGTCAAAATGATCCTTAGAATTCTTCCCTACCTTATTCCTGTGCTGAGATACAGGCTGCTCCAACCTGCTGTAAAATGCTTGATTTCGAGAGTGAGCGAAACTAATGAAAAACATTGTTGGGGGTAAAACCTAAAGGGAAAGACCTAGCACCAAATCCAATTTGCCATCTGATCTAACTTCTGGAGGCAGTCAAAATGATCCTTAGAATTCTTCCCTACCTTATTCCTGTGCTGAGATACAGGCTGCTCCAACCTGCTGTAAAATGCTTGATTTCGAGAGTGAGCGAAACTAATGAAAACATTGTTGGGGTAAAACCTAAAGGGAAAGACCTAGCACCAAATCCAATTTGCCATCTGATCTAACTTCTGGAGGCAGTCAAAATGATCCTTAGAATTCTTCCCTACCTTATTCCTGTGCTGAGATACAGGCTGCTCCAACCTGCTGTAAAATGCTTGATTTCGAGAGTGAGCGAAACTAATGAAAACATTGTTGGGGTAAAACCTAAAGGGAAAGACCTAGCACCAAATCCAATTTGCCATCTGATCTAACTTCTGGAGGCAGTCAAAATGATCCTTAGAATTCTTCCCTACCTTATTCCTGTGCTGAGATACAGGCTGCTCCAACCTGCTGTAAAATGCTTGATTTCGAGAGTGAGCGAAACTAATGAAAACATTGTTGGGGTAAAACCTAAAGGGAAAGACCTAGCACCAAATCCAATTTGCCATCTGATCTAACTTCTGGAGGCAGTCAAAATGATCCTTAGAATTCTTCCCTACCTTATTCCTGTGCTGAGATACAGGCTGCTCCAACCTGCTGTAAAATGCTTGATTTCGAGAGTGAGCGAAACTAATGAAAACATTGTTGGGGTAAAACCTAAAGGGAAAGACCTAGCACCAAATCCAATTTGCCATCTGATCTAACTTCTGGAGGCAGTCAAAATGATCCTTAGAATTCTTCCCTACCTTATTCCTGTGCTGAGATACAGGCTGCTCCAACCTGCTGTAAAATGCTTGATTTCGAGAGTGAGCGAAACTAATGAAAACATTGTTGGGGTAAAACCTAAAGGGAAAGACCTAGCACCAAATCCAATTTGCCATCTGATCTAACTTCTGGAGGCAGTCAAAATGAGTATTTGAATTCTTCCCTACCTTATTCCTGTGCTGAGATACAGGCTGCTCCAACCTGCTGTAAAATGCTTGATTTCGAGAGTGAGCGAAACTAATGAAAACATTGTTGGGGTAAAACCTAAAGGGAAAGACCTAGCACCAAATCCAATTTGCCATCTGATCTAACTTCTGGAGGCAGTCAAAATGAGTATTTGAATTCTTCCCTACCTTATTCCTGTGCTGAGATACAGGCTGCTCCAACCTGCTGTAAAATGCTTGATTTCGAGAGTGAGCGAAACTAATGAAAACATTGTTGGGGTAAAACCTAAAGGGAAAGACCTAGCACCAAATCCAATTTGCCATCTGATCTAACTTCTGGAGGCAGTCAAAATGAGTATTTGAATTCTTCCCTACCTTATTCCTGTGCTGAGATACAGGCTACTCCAACCTGCTGTAAAATGCTTGATTTCGAGAGTGAGCGAAACTAATGAAAACATTGTTGGGGTAAAACCTAAAGGGAAAGACCTAGCACCAAATCCAATTTGCCATCTGATCTAACTTCTGGAGGCAGTCAAAATGAGTATTTGAATTCTTCCCTACCTTATTCCTGTGCTGAGATACAGGCTACTCCAACCTGCTGTAAAATGCTTGATTTCGAGAGTGAGCGAAACTAATGAAAACATTGTTGGGGTAAAACCTAAAGGGAAAGACCTAGCACCAAATCCAATTTGCCATCTGATCTAACTTCTGGAGGCAGTCAAAATGATCCTTAGAATTCTTCCCTACCTTATTCCTGTGCTGAGATACAGGCTGCTCCAACCTGCTGTAAAATGCTTGATTTCGAGAGTGAGCGAAACTAATGAAAACATTGTTGGGGTAAAACCTAAAGGGAAAGGCCTAGCACCAAATTGCATTGGCCATCTGATCTAACTTCTGGAGGCAGTCAAAATGAGTATTTGAATTCTTCCCTACCTTATTCCTGTGCTGAGATACAGGCTGCTCCAACCTGCTGTAAAATGCTTGATTTCGAGAGTGAGCGAAACTAATGAAAACATTGTTGGGGTAAAACCTAAAGGGAAAGACCTAGCACCAAATCCAATTTGCCATCTGATCTAACTTCTGGAGGCAGTCAAAATGAGTATTTGAATTCTTCCCTACCTTATTCCTGTGCTGAGATACAGGCTGCTCCAACCTGCTGTAAAATGCTTGATTTCGAGAGTGAGCGAAACTAATGAAAACATTGTTGGGGTAAAACCTAAAGGGAAAGACCTAGCACCAAATCCAATTTGCCATCTGATCTAACTTCTGGAGGCAGTCAAAATGAGTATTTGAATTCTTCCCTACCTTATTCCTGTGCTGAGATACAGGCTGCTCCAACCTGCTGTAAAATGCTTGATTTCGAGAGTGAGCGAAACTAATGAAAACATTGTTGGGGTAAAACCTAAAGGGAAAGACCTAGCACCAAATCCAATTTGCCATCTGATCTAACTTCTGGAGGCAGTCAAAATGATCCTTAGAATTCTTCCCTACCTTATTCCTGTGCTGAGATACAGGCTGCTCCAACCTGCTGTAAAATGCTGGATTTCGAGAGTGAGCGAAACTAATGAAAACATTGTTGGGGTAAAACCTAAAGGGAAAGACCTAGCACCAAATCCAATTTGCCATCTGATCTAACTTCTGGAGGCAGTCAAAATGATCCTTAGAATTCTTCCCTACCTTATTCCTGTGCTGAGATACAGGCTGCTCCAACCTGCTGTAAAATGCTTGATTTCGAGAGTGAGCGAAACTAATGAAAACATTGTTGGGGTAAAACCTAAAGGGAAAGACCTAGCACCAAATCCAATTTGCCATCTGATCTAACTTCTGGAGGCAGTCAAAATGAGTATTTGAATTCTTCCCTACCTTATTCCTGTGCTGAGATACAGGCTGCTCCAACCTGCTGTAAAATGCTTGATTTCGAGAGTGAGCGAAACTAATGAAAACATTGTTGGGGTAAAACCTAAAGGGAAAGACCTAGCACCAAATCCAATTTGCCATCTGATCTAACTTCTGGAGGCAGTCAAAATGATCCTTAGAATTCTTCCCTACCTTATTCCTGTGCTGAGATACAGGCTGCTCCAACCTGCTGTAAAATGCTTGATTTCGAGAGTGAGCGAAACTAATGAAAACATTGTTGGGGTAAAACCTAAAGGGAAAGACCTAGCACCAAATCCAATTTGCCATCTGATCTAACTTCTGGAGGCAGTCAAAATGAGTATTTGAATTCTTCCCTACCTTATTCCTGTGCTGAGATACAGGCTACTCCAACCTGCTGTAAAATGCTTGATTTCGAGAGTGAGCGAAACTAATGAAAACATTGTTGGGGTAAAACCTAAAGGGAAAGACCTAGCACCAAATCCAATTTGCCATCTGATCTAACTTCTGGAGGCAGTCAAAATGAGTATTTGAATTCTTCCCTACCTTATTCCTGTGCTGAGATACAGGCTACTCCAAACTGCTGTAAAATGCTTGATTTCGAGAGTGAGCGAAACTAATGAAAACATTGTTGGGGTAAAACCTAAAGGGAAAGACCTAGCACCAAATCCAATTTGCCATCTGATCTAACTTCTGGAGGCAGTCAAAATGATCCTTAGAATTCTTCCCTACCTTATTCCTGTGCTGAGATACAGGCTGCTCCAACCTGCTGTAAAATGCTTGATTTCGAGAGTGAGCGAAACTAATGAAAACATTGTTGGGGTAAAACCTAAAGGGAAAGACCTAGCACCAAATCCAATTTGCCATCTGATCTAACTTCTGGAGGCAGTCAAAATGATCCTTAGAATTCTTCCCTACCTTATTCCTGTGCTGCGATACAGGCTGCTCCAACCTGCTGTAAAATGCTTGATTTCGAGAGTGAGCGAAACTAATGAAAACATTGTTGGGGTAAAACCTAAAGGGAAAGACCTAGCACCAAATCCAATTTGCCATCTGATCTAACTTCTGGAGGCAGTCAAAATGATCCTTAGAATTCTTCCCTACCTTATTCCTGTGCTGAGATACAGGCTGCTCCAACCTGCTGTAAAATGCTTGATTTCGAGAGTGAGCGAAACTAATGAAAACATTGTTGGGGTAAAACCTAAAGGGAAAGACCTAGCACCAAATTCCATTGGCCATCTGATCTACCTTCTGGAGGCAGTCAAGGTGATCCTTAGAATTCTTCCCTACCTTATTCCTGTGCTGAGATACAGGCTGCTCCAACCTGCTGTAAAATGCTTGATTTCGAGAGTGAGCGAAACTAATGAAAACATTGTTGGGGTAAAACCTAAAGGGAAAGACCTAGCACCAAATCCAATTTGCCATCTGATCTAACTTCTGGAGGCAGTCAAAATGATCCTTAGAATTCTTCCCTACCTTATTCCTGTGCTGAGATACAGGCTGCTCCAACCTGCTGTAAAATGCTTGATTTCGAGAGTGAGCGAAACTAATGAAAACATTGTTGGGGTAAAACCTAAAGGGAAAGACCTAGCACCAAATCCAATTTGCCATCTGATCTAACTTCTGGAGGCAGTCAAAATGATCCTTAGAATTCTTCCCTACCTTATTCCTGTGCTGAGATACAGGCTGCTCCAACCTGCTGTAAAATGCTTGATTTCGAGAGTGAGCGAAACTAATGAAAACATTGTTGGGGTAAAACCTAAAGGGAAAGACCTAGCACCAAATCCAATTTGCCATCTGATCTAACTTCTGGAGGCAGTCAAAATGATCCTTAGAATTCTTCCCTACCTTATTCCTGTGCTGAGATACAGGCTGCTCCAACCTGCTGTAAAATGCTTGATTTCGAGAGTGAGCGAAACTAATGAAAACATTGTTGGGGTAAAACCTAAAGGGAAAGACCTAGCACCAAATCCAATTTGCCATCTGATCTAACTTCTGGAGGCAGTCAAAATGAGTATTTGAATTCTTCCCTACCTTATTCCTGTGCTGAGATACAGGCTGCTCCAACCTGCTGTAAAATGCTTGATTTCGAGAGTGAGCGAAACTAATGAAAACATTGTTGGGGTAAAACCTAAAGGGAAAGACCTAGCACCAAATCCAATTTGCCATCTGATCTAACTTCTGGAGGCAGTCAAAATGATCCTTAGAATTCTTCCCTACCTTATTCCTGTGCTGAGATACAGGCTGCTCCAACCTGCTGTAAAATGCTTGATTTCGAGAGTGAGCGAAACTAATGAAAACATTGTTGGGGTAAAACCTAAAGGGAAAGACCTAGCACCAAATCCAATTTGCCATCTGATCTAACTTCTGGAGGCAGTCAAAATGAGTATTTGAATTCTTCCCTACCTTATTCCTGTGCTGAGATACAGGCTGCTCCAACCTGCTGTAAAATGCTTGATTTCGAGAGTGAGCGAAACTAATGAAAACATTGTTGGGGTAAAACCTAAAGGGAAAGACCTAGCACCAAATCCAATTTGCCATCTGATCTAACTTCTGGAGGCAGTCAAAATGATCCTTAGAATTCTTCCCTACCTTATTCCTGTGCTGAGATACAGGCTGCTCCAACCTGCTGTAAAATGCTTGATTTCGAGAGTGAGCGAAACTAATGAAAACATTGTTGGGGTAAAACCTAAAGGGAAAGACCTAGCACCAAATCCAATTTGCCATCTGATCTAACTTCTGGAGGCAGTCAAAATGATCCTTAGAATTCTTCCCTACCTTATTCCTGTGCTGAGATACAGGCTGCTCCAACCTGCTGTAAAATGCTTGATTTCGAGAGTGAGCGAAACTAATGAAAACATTGTTGGGGTAAAACCTAAAGGGAAAGACCTAGCACCAAATCCAATTTGCCATCTGATCTAACTTCTGGAGGCAGTCAAAATGATCCTTAGAATTCTTCCCTACCTTATTCCTGTGCTGAGATACAGGCTGCTCCAACCTGCTGTAAAATGCTTGATTTCGAGAGTGAGCGAAACTAATGAAAACATTGTTGGGGTAAAACCTAAAGGGAAAGACCTAGCACCAAATCCAATTTGCCATCTGATCTAACTTCTGGAGGCAGTCAAAATGATCCTTAGAATTCTTCCCTACCTTATTCCTGTGCTGAGATACAGGCTGCTCCAACCTGCTGTAAAATGCTTGATTTCGAGAGTGAGCGAAACTAATGAAAACATTGTTGGGGTAAAACCTAAAGGGAAAGACCTAGCACCAAATCCAATTTGCCATCTGATCTAACTTCTGGAGGCAGTCAAAATGAGTATTTGAATTCTTCCCTACCTTATTCCTGTGCTGAGATACAGGCTGCTCCAACCTGCTGTAAAATGCTTGATTTCGAGAGTGAGCGAAACTAATGAAAACATTGTTGGGGTAAAACCTAAAGGGAAAGACCTAGCACCAAATCCAATTTGCCATCTGATCTAACTTCTGGAGGCAGTCAAAATGATCCTTAGAATTCTTCCCTACCTTATTCCTGTGCTGAGATACAGGCTGCTCCAACCTGCTGTAAAATGCTTGATTTCGAGAGTGAGCGAAACTAATGAAAACATTGTTGGGGTAAAACCTAAAGGGAAAGACCTAGCACCAAATCCAATTTGCCATCTGATCTAACTTCTGGAGGCAGTCAAAATGAGTATTTGAATTCTTCCCTACCTTATTCCTGTGCTGAGATACAGGCTACTCCAACCTGCTGTAAAATGCTTGATTTCGAGAGTGAGCGAAACTAATGAAAACATTGTTGGGGTAAAACCTAAAGGGAAAGACCTAGCACCAAATCCAATTTGCCATCTGATCTAACTTCTGGAGGCAGTCAAAATGATCCTTAGAATTCTTCCCTACCTTATTCCTGTGCTGAGATACAGGCTGCTCCAACCTGCTGTAAAATGCTTGATTTCGAGAGTGAGCGAAACTAATGAAAACATTGTTGGGGTAAAACCTAAAGGGAAAGGCCTAGCACCAAATTGCATTGGCCATCTGATCTAACTTCTGGAGGCAGTCAAAATGAGTATTTGAATTCTTCCCTACCTTATTCCTGTGCTGAGATACAGGCTGCTCCAACCTGCTGTAAAATGCTTGATTTCGAGAGTGAGCGAAACTAATGAAAACATTGTTGGGGTAAAACCTAAAGGGAAAGACCTAGCACCAAATCCAATTTGCCATCTGATCTAACTTCTGGAGGCAGTCAAAATGAGTATTTGAATTCTTCCCTACCTTATTCCTGTGCTGAGATACAGGCTGCTCCAACCTGCTGTAAAATGCTTGATTTCGAGAGTGAGCGAAACTAATGAAAACATTGTTGGGGTAAAACCTAAAGGGAAAGACCTAGCACCAAATCCAATTTGCCATCTGATCTAACTTCTGGAGGCAGTCAAAATGAGTATTTGAATTCTTCCCTACCTTATTCCTGTGCTGAGATACAGGCTGCTCCAACCTGCTGTAAAATGCTTGATTTCGAGAGTGAGCGAAACTAATGAAAACATTGTTGGGGTAAAACCTAAAGGGAAAGACCTAGCACCAAATCCAATTTGCCATCTGATCTAACTTCTGGAGGCAGTCAAAATGATCCTTAGAATTCTTCCCTACCTTATTCCTGTGCTGAGATACAGGCTGCTCCAACCTGCTGTAAAATGCTGGATTTCGAGAGTGAGCGAAACTAATGAAAACATTGTTGGGGTAAAACCTAAAGGGAAAGACCTAGCACCAAATCCAATTTGCCATCTGATCTAACTTCTGGAGGCAGTCAAAATGATCCTTAGAATTCTTCCCTACCTTATTCCTGTGCTGAGATACAGGCTGCTCCAACCTGCTGTAAAATGCTTGATTTCGAGAGTGAGCGAAACTAATGAAAACATTGTTGGGGTAAAACCTAAAGGGAAAGACCTAGCACCAAATCCAATTTGCCATCTGATCTAACTTCTGGAGGCAGTCAAAATGAGTATTTGAATTCTTCCCTACCTTATTCCTGTGCTGAGATACAGGCTGCTCCAACCTGCTGTAAAATGCTTGATTTCGAGAGTGAGCGAAACTAATGAAAACATTGTTGGGGTAAAACCTAAAGGGAAAGACCTAGCACCAAATCCAATTTGCCATCTGATCTAACTTCTGGAGGCAGTCAAAATGATCCTTAGAATTCTTCCCTACCTTATTCCTGTGCTGAGATACAGGCTGCTCCAACCTGCTGTAAAATGCTTGATTTCGAGAGTGAGCGAAACTAATGAAAACATTGTTGGGGTAAAACCTAAAGGGAAAGACCTAGCACCAAATCCAATTTGCCATCTGATCTAACTTCTGGAGGCAGTCAAAATGAGTATTTGAATTCTACCCTACCTTATTCCTGTGCTGAGATACAGGCTACTCCAACCTGCTGTAAAATGCTTGATTTCGAGAGTGAGCGAAACTAATGAAAACATTGTTGGGGTAAAACCTAAAGGGAAAGACCTAGCACCAAATCCAATTTGCCATCTGATCTAACTTCTGGAGGCAGTCAAAATGATCCTTAGAATTCTTCCCTACCTTATTCCTGTGCTGAGATACAGGCTGCTCCAACCTGCTGTAAAATGCTTGATTTCGAGAGTGAGCGAAACTAATGAAAACATTGTTGGGGTAAAACCTAAAGGGAAAGACCTAGCACCAAATCCAATTTGCCATCTGATCTAACTTCTGGAGGCAGTCAAAATGATCCTTAGAATTCTTCCCTACCTTATTCCTGTGCTGAGATACAGGCTGCTCCAACCTGCTGTAAAATGCTTGATTTCGAGAGTGAGCGAAACTAATGAAAACATTGTTGGGGTAAAACCTAAAGGGAAAGACCTAGCACCAAATCCAATTTGCCATCTGATCTAACTTCTGGAGGCAGTCAAAATGATCCTTAGAATTCTTCCCTACCTTATTCCTGTGCTGAGATACAGGCTGCTCCAACCTGCTGTAAAATGCTTGATTTCGAGAGTGAGCGAAACTAATGAAAACATTGTTGGGGTAAAACCTAAAGGGAAAGACCTAGCACCAAATCCAATTTGCCATCTGATCTAACTTCTGGAGGCAGTCAAAATGAGTATTTGAATTCTTCCCTACCTTATTCCTGTGCTGAGATACAGGCTGCTCCAACCTGCTGTAAAATGCTTGATTTCGAGAGTGAGCGAAACTAATGAAAACATTGTTGGGGTAAAACCTAAAGGGAAAGACCTAGCACCAAATCCAATTTGCCATCTGATCTAACTTCTGGAGGCAGTCAAAATGATCCTTAGAATTCTTCCCTACCTTATTCCTGTGCTGAGATACAGGCTGCTCCAACCTGCTGTAAAATGCTTGATTTCGAGAGTGAGCGAAACTAATGAAAACATTGTTGGGGTAAAACCTAAAGGGAAAGACCTAGCACCAAATCCAATTTGCCATCTGATCTAACTTCTGGAGGCAGTCAAAATGAGTATTTGAATTCTTCCCTACCTTATTCCTGTGCTGAGATACAGGCTACTCCAACCTGCTGTAAAATGCTTGATTTCGAGAGTGAGCGAAACTAATGAAAACATTGTTGGGGTAAAACCTAAAGGGAAAGACCTAGCACCAAATCCAATTTGCCATCTGATCTAACTTCTGGAGGCAGTCAAAATGATCCTTAGAATTCTTCCCTACCTTATTCCTGTGCTGAGATACAGGCTGCTCCAACCTGCTGTAAAATGCTTGATTTCGAGAGTGAGCGAAACTAATGAAAACATTGTTGGGGTAAAACCTAAAGGGAAAGGCCTAGCACCAAATTGCATTGGCCATCTGATCTAACTTCTGGAGGCAGTCAAAATGAGTATTTGAATTCTTCCCTACCTTATTCCTGTGCTGAGATACAGGCTGCTCCAACCTGCTGTAAAATGCTTGATTTCGAGAGTGAGCGAAACTAATGAAAACATTGTTGGGGTAAAACCTAAAGGGAAAGACCTAGCACCAAATCCAATTTGCCATCTGATCTAACTTCTGGAGGCAGTCAAAATGAGTATTTGAATTCTTCCCTACCTTATTCCTGTGCTGAGATACAGGCTGCTCCAACCTGCTGTAAAATGCTTGATTTCGAGAGTGAGCGAAACTAATGAAAACATTGTTGGGGTAAAACCTAAAGGGAAAGACCTAGCACCAAATCCAATTTGCCATCTGATCTAACTTCTGGAGGCAGTCAAAATGAGTATTTGAATTCTTCCCTACCTTATTCCTGTGCTGAGATACAGGCTGCTCCAACCTGCTGTAAAATGCTTGATTTCGAGAGTGAGCGAAACTAATGAAAACATTGTTGGGGTAAAACCTAAAGGGAAAGACCTAGCACCAAATCCAATTTGCCATCTGATCTAACTTCTGGAGGCAGTCAAAATGAGTATTTGAATTCTTCCCTACCTTATTCCTGTGCTGAGATACAGGCTGCTCCAACCTGCTGTAAAATGCTTGATTTCGAGAGTGAGCGAAACTAATGAAAACATTGTTGGGGTAAAACCTAAAGGGAAAGACCTAGCACCAAATCCAATTTGCCATCTGATCTAACTTCTGGAGGCAGTCAAAATGAGTATTTGAATTCTTCCCTACCTTATTCCTGTGCTGAGATACAGGCTACTCCAACCTGCTGTAAAATGCTTGATTTCGAGAGTGAGCGAAACTAATGAAAACATTGTTGGGGTAAAACCTAAAGGGAAAGACCTAGCACCAAATCCAATTTGCCATCTGATCTAACTTCTGGAGGCAGTCAAAATGATCCTTAGAATTCTTCCCTACCTTATTCCTGTGCTGAGATACAGGCTGCTCCAACCTGCTGTAAAATGCTTGATTTCGAGAGTGAGCGAAACTAATGAAAACATTGTTGGGGTAAAACCTAAAGGGAAAGACCTAGCACCAAATCCAATTTGCCATCTGATCTAACTTCTGGAGGCAGTCAAAATGATCCTTAGAATTCTTCCCTACCTTATTCCTGTGCTGAGATACAGGCTGCTCCAACCTGCTGTAAAATGCTTGATTTCGAGAGTGAGCGAAACTAATGAAAACATTGTTGGGGTAAAACCTAAAGGGAAAGACCTAGCACCAAATCCAATTTGCCATCTGATCTAACTTCTGGAGGCAGTCAAAATGAGTATTTGAATTCTTCCCTACCTTATTCCTGTGCTGAGATACAGGCTGCTCCAACCTGCTGTAAAATGCTTGATTTCGAGAGTGAGCGAAACTAATGAAAACATTGTTGGGGTAAAACCTAAAGGGAAAGACCTAGCACCAAATCCAATTTGCCATCTGATCTAACTTCTGGAGGCAGTCAAAATGATCCTTAGAATTCTTCCCTACCTTATTCCTGTGCTGAGATACAGGCTGCTCCAACCTGCTGTAAAATGCTTGATTTCGAGAGTGAGCGAAACTAATGAAAACATTGTTGGGGTAAAACCTAAAGGGAAAGACCTAGCACCAAATCCAATTTGCCATCTGATCTAACTTCTGGAGGCAGTCAAAATGATCCTTAGAATTCTTCCCTACCTTATTCCTGTGCTGAGATACAGGTTACTCCAACCTGCTGTAAAATGCTTGATTTCGAGAGTGAGCGAAACTAATGAAAACATTGTTGGGGTAAAACCTAAAGGGAAAGACCTAGCACCAAATCCAATTTGCCATCTGATCTAACTTCTGGAGGCAGTCAAAATGAGTATTTGAATTCTTCCCTACCTTATTCCTGTGCTGAGATACAGGCTGCTCCAACCTGCTGTAAAATGCTTGATTTCGAGAGTGAGCGAAACTAATGAAAACATTGTTGGGGTAAAACCTAAAGGGAAAGACCTAGCACCAAATCCAATTTGCCATCTGATCTAACTTCTGGAGGCAGTCAAAATGAGTATTTGAATTCTTCCCTACCTTATTCCTGTGCTGAGATACAGGCTGCTCCAACCTGCTGTAAAATGCTTGATTTCGAGAGTGAGCGAAACTAATGAAAACATTGTTGGGGTAAAACCTAAAGGGAAAGACCTAGCACCAAATCCAATTTGCCATCTGATCTAACTTCTGGAGGCAGTCAAAATGATCCTTAGAATTCTTCCCTACCTTATTCCTGTGCTGAGATACAGGCTGCTCCAACCTGCTGTAAAATGCTTGATTTCGAGAGTGAGCGAAACTAATGAAAACATTGTTGGGGTAAAACCTAAAGGGAAAGACCTAGCACCAAATCCAATTTGCCATCTGATCTAACTTCTGGAGGCAGTCAAAATGAGTATTTGAATTCTTCCCTACCTTATTCCTGTGCTGAGATACAGGCTGCTCCAACCTGCTGTAAAATGCTTGATTTCGAGAGTGAGCGAAACTAATGAAAACATTGTTGGGGTAAAACCTAAAGGGAAAGACCTAGCACCAAATCCAATTTGCCATCTGATCTAACTTCTGGAGGCAGTCAAAATGAGTATTTGAATTCTTCCCTACCTAATTCCTGTGCTGAGATACAGGCTGCTCCAACCTGCTGTAAAATGCTTGATTTCGAGAGTGAGCGAAACTAATGAAAACATTGTTGGGGTAAAACCTAAAGGGAAAGACCTAGCACCAAATCCAATTTGCCATCTGATCTAACTTCTGGAGGCAGTCAAAATGAGTATTTGAATTCTTCCCTACCTTATTCCTGTGCTGAGATACAGGCTGCTCCAACCTGCTGTAAAATGCTTGATTTCGAGAGTGAGCGAAACTAATGAAAACATTGTTGGGGTAAAACCTAAAGGGAAAGACCTAGCACCAAATCCAATTTGCCATCTGATCTAACTTCTGGAGGCAGTCAAAATGAGTATTTGAATTCTTCCCTACCTTATTCCTGTGCTGAGATACAGGCTGCTCCAACCTGCTGTAAAATGCTTGATTTCGAGAGTGAGCGAAACTAATGAAAACATTGTTGGGGTAAAACCTAAAGGGAAAGACCTAGCACCAAATCCAATTTGCCATCTGATCTAACTTCTGGAGGCAGTCAAAATGATCCTTAGAATTCTTCCCTACCTTATTCCTGTGCTGAGATACAGGCTGCTCCAACCTGCTGTAAAATGCTTGATTTCGAGAGTGAGCGAAACTAATGAAAACATTGTTGGGGTAAAACCTAAAGGGAAAGACCTAGCACCAAATCCAATTTGCCATCTGATCTAACTTCTGGAGGCAGTCAAAATGAGTATTTGAATTCTTCCCTACCTTATTCCTGTGCTGAGATACAGGCTACTCCAACCTGCTGTAAAATGCTTGATTTCGAGAGTGAGCGAAACTAATGAAAACATTGTTGGGGTAAAACCTAAAGGGAAAGACCTAGCACCAAATCCAATTTGCCATCTGATCTAACTTCTGGAGGCAGTCAAAATGATCCTTAGAATTCTTCCCTACCTTATTCCTGTGCTGAGATACAGGCTGCTCCAACCTGCTGTAAAATGCTTGATTTCGAGAGTGAGCGAAACTAATGAAAACATTGTTGGGGTAAAACCTAAAGGGAAAGACCTAGCACCAAATCCAATTTGCCATCTGATCTAACTTCTGGAGGCAGTCAAAATGATCCTTAGAATTCTTCCCTACCTTATTCCTGTGCTGAGATACAGGCTGCTCCAACCTGCTGTAAAATGCTTGATTTCGAGAGTGAGCGAAACTAATGAAAACATTGTTGGGGTAAAACCTAAAGGGAAAGACCTAGCACCAAATCCAATTTGCCATCTGATCTAACTTCTGGAGGCAGTCAAAATGATCCTTAGAATTCTTCCCTACCTTATTCCTGTGCTGAGATACAGGCTGCTCCAACCTGCTGTAAAATGCTTGATTTCGAGAGTGAGCGAAACTAATGAAAACATTGTTGGGGTAAAACCTAAAGGGAAAGACCTAGCACCAAATCCAATTTGCCATCTGATCTAACTTCTGGAGGCAGTCAAAATGAGTATTTGAATTCTTCCCTACCTTATTCCTGTGCTGAGATACAGGCTGCTCCAACCTGCTGTAAAATGCTTGATTTCGAGAGTGAGCGAAACTAATGAAAACATTGTTGGGGTAAAAGCTAAAGGGAAAGACCTAGCACCAAATCCAATTTGCCATCTGATCTAACTTCTGGAGGCAGTCAAAATGAGTATTTGAATTCTTCCCTACCTTATTCCTGTGCTGAGATACAGGCTGCTCCAACCTGCTGTAAAATGCTTGATTTCGAGAGTGAGCGAAACTAATGAAAACATTGTTGGGGTAAAACCTAAAGGGAAAGACCTAGCACCAAATCCAATTTGCCATCTGATCTAACTTCTGGAGGCAGTCAAAATGAGTATTTGAATTCTTCCCTACCTTATTCCTGTGCTGAGATACAGGCTACTCCAACCTGCTGTAAAATGCTTGATTTCGAGAGTGAGCGAAACTAATGAAAACATTGTTGGGGTAAAACCTAAAGGGAAAGACCTAGCACCAAATCCAATTTGCCATCTGATCTAACTTCTGGAGGCAGTCAAAATGATCCTTAGAATTCTTCCCTACCTTATTCCTGTGCTGAGATACAGGCTGCTCCAACCTGCTGTAAAATGCTTGATTTCGAGAGTGAGCGAAACTAATGAAAACATTGTTGGGGTAAAACCTAAAGGGAAAGACCTAGCACCAAATCCAATTTGCCATCTGATCTAACTTCTGGAGGCAGTCAAAATGATCCTTAGAATTCTTCCCTACCTTATTCCTGTGCTGAGATACAGGCTGCTCCAACCTGCTGTAAAATGCTTGATTTCGAGAGTGAGCGAAACTAATGAAAACATTGTTGGGGTAAAACCTAAAGGGAAAGACCTAGCACCAAATCCAATTTGCCATCTGATCTAACTTCTGGAGGCAGTCAAAATGATCCTTAGAATTCTTCCCTACCTTATTCCTGTGCTGAGATACAGGCTGCTCCAACCTGCTGTAAAATGCTTGATTTCGAGAGTGAGCGAAACTAATGAAAACATTGTTGGGGTAAAACCTAAAGGGAAAGACCTAGCACCAAATCCAATTTGCCATCTGATCTAACTTCTGGAGGCAGTCAAAATGATCCTTAGAATTCTTCCCTACCTTATTCCTGTGCTGAGATACAGGCTGCTCCAACCTGCTGTAAAATGCTTGATTTCGAGAGTGAGCGAAACTAATGAAAACATTGTTGGGGTAAAACCTAAAGGGAAAGACCTAGCACCAAATCCAATTTGCCATCTGATCTAACTTCTGGAGGCAGTCAAAATGATCCTTAGAATTCTTCCCTACCTTATTCCTGTGCTGAGATACAGGTTACTCCAACCTGCTGTAAAATGCTTGATTTCGAGAGTGAGCGAAACTAATGAAAACATTGTTGGGGTAAAACCTAAAGGGAAAGACCTAGCACCAAATCCAATTTGCCATCTGATCTAACTTCTGGAGGCAGTCAAAATGAGTATTTGAATTCTTCCCTACCTTATTCCTGTGCTGAGATACAGGCTGCTCCAACCTGCTGTAAAATGCTTGATTTCGAGAGTGAGCGAAACTAATGAAAACATTGTTGGGGTAAAACCTAAAGGGAAAGACCTAGCACCAAATCCAATTTGCCATCTGATCTAACTTCTGGAGGCAGTCAAAATGAGTATTTGAATTCTTCCCTACCTTATTCCTGTGCTGAGATACAGGCTGCTCCAACCTGCTGTAAAATGCTTGATTTCGAGAGTGAGCGAAACTAATGAAAACATTGTTGGGGTAAAACCTAAAGGGAAAGACCTAGCACCAAATCCAATTTGCCATCTGATCTAACTTCTGGAGGCAGTCAAAATGATCCTTAGAATTCTTCCCTACCTTATTCCTGTGCTGAGATACAGGCTGCTCCAACCTGCTGTAAAATGCTTGATTTCGAGAGTGAGCGAAACTAATGAAAACATTGTTGGGGTAAAACCTAAAGGGAAAGACCTAGCACCAAATCCAATTTGCCATCTGATCTAACTTCTGGAGGCAGTCAAAATGAGTATTTGAATTCTTCCCTACCTTATTCCTGTGCTGAGATACAGGCTGCTCCAACCTGCTGTAAAATGCTTGATTTCGAGAGTGAGCGAAACTAATGAAAACATTGTTGGGGTAAAACCTAAAGGGAAAGACCTAGCACCAAATCCAATTTGCCATCTGATCTAACTTCTGGAGGCAGTCAAAATGAGTATTTGAATTCTTCCCTACCTTATTCCTGTGCTGAGATACAGGCTGCTCCAACCTGCTGTAAAATGCTTGATTTCGAGAGTGAGCGAAACTAATGAAAACATTGTTGGGGTAAAACCTAAAGGGAAAGACCTAGCACCAAATCCAATTTGCCATCTGATCTAACTTCTGGAGGCAGTCAAAATGAGTATTTGAATTCTTCCCTACCTTATTCCTGTGCTGAGATACAGGCTGCTCCAACCTGCTGTAAAATGCTTGATTTCGAGAGTGAGCGAAACTAATGAAAACATTGTTGGGGTAAAACCTAAAGGGAAAGACCTAGCACCAAATCCAATTTGCCATCTGATCTAACTTCTGGAGGCAGTCAAAATGATCCTTAGAATTCTTCCCTACCTTATTCCTGTGCTGAGATACAGGCTGCTCCAACCTGCTGTAAAATGCTTGATTTCGAGAGTGAGCGAAACTAATGAAAACATTGTTGGGGTAAAACCTAAAGGGAAAGACCTAGCACCAAATCCAATTTGCCATCTGATCTAACTTCTGGAGGCAGTCAAAATGAGTATTTGAATTCTTCCCTACCTTATTCCTGTGCTGAGATACAGGCTACTCCAACCTGCTGTAAAATGCTTGATTTCGAGAGTGAGCGAAACTAATGAAAACATTGTTGGGGTAAAACCTAAAGGGAAAGACCTAGCACCAAATCCAATTTGCCATCTGATCTAACTTCTGGAGGCAGTCAAAATGATCCTTAGAATTCTTCCCTACCTTATTCCTGTGCTGAGATACAGGCTGCTCCAACCTGCTGTAAAATGCTTGATTTCGAGAGTGAGCGAAACTAATGAAAACATTGTTGGGGTAAAACCTAAAGGGAAAGACCTAGCACCAAATCCAATTTGCCATCTGATCTAACTTCTGGAGGCAGTCAAAATGATCCTTAGAATTCTTCCCTACCTTATTCCTGTGCTGAGATACAGGCTGCTCCAACCTGCTGTAAAATGCTTGATTTCGAGAGTGAGCGAAACTAATGAAAACATTGTTGGGGTAAAACCTAAAGGGAAAGACCTAGCACCAAATCCAATTTGCCATCTGATCTAACTTCTGGAGGCAGTCAAAATGATCCTTAGAATTCTTCCCTACCTTATTCCTGTGCTGAGATACAGGCTGCTCCAACCTGCTGTAAAATGCTTGATTTCGAGAGTGAGCGAAACTAATGAAAACATTGTTGGGGTAAAACCTAAAGGGAAAGACCTAGCACCAAATCCAATTTGCCATCTGATCTAACTTCTGGAGGCAGTCAAAATGATCCTTAGAATTCTTCCCTACCTTATTCCTGTGCTGAGATACAGGCTGCTCCAACCTGCTGTAAAATGCTTGATTTCGAGAGTGAGCGAAACTAATGAAAACATTGTTGGGGTAAAACCTAAAGGGAAAGACCTAGCACCAAATCCAATTTGCCATCTGATCTAACTTCTGGAGGCAGTCAAAATGAGTATTTGAATTCTTCCCTACCTTATTCCTGTGCTGAGATACAGGCTGCTCCAACCTGCTGTAAAATGCTTGATTTCGAGAGTGAGCGAAACTAATGAAAACATTGTTGGGGTAAAACCTAAAGGGAAAGACCTAGCACCAAATCCAATTTGCCATCTGATCTAACTTCTGGAGGCAGTCAAAATGAGTATTTGAATTCTTCCCTACCTTATTCCTGTGCTGAGATACAGGCTACTCCAACCTGCTGTAAAATGCTTGATTTCGAGAGTGAGCGAAACTAATGAAAACATTGTTGGGGTAAAACCTAAAGGGAAAGACCTAGCACCAAATCCAATTTGCCATCTGATCTAACTTCTGGAGGCAGTCAAAATGAGTATTTGAATTCTTCCCTACCTTATTCCTGTGCTGAGATACAGGCTGCTCCAACCTGCTGTAAAATGCTTGATTTCGAGAGTGAGCGAAACTAATGAAAACATTGTTGGGGTAAAACCTAAAGGGAAAGGCCTAGCACCAAATTGCATTGGCCATCTGATCTAACTTCTGGAGGCAGTCAAAATGAGTATTTGAATTCTTCCCTACCTTATTCCTGTGCTGAGATACAGGCTGCTCCAACCTGCTGTAAAATGCTTGATTTCGAGAGTGAGCGAAACTAATGAAAACATTGTTGGGGTAAAACCTAAAGGGAAAGACCTAGCACCAAATCCAATTTGCCATCTGATCTAACTTCTGGAGGCAGTCAAAATGAGTATTTGAATTCTTCCCTACCTTATTCCTGTGCTGAGATACAGGCTGCTCCAACCTGCTGTAAAATGCTTGATTTCGAGAGTGAGCGAAACTAATGAAAACATTGTTGGGGTAAAACCTAAAGGGAAAGACCTAGCACCAAATCCAATTTGCCATCTGATCTAACTTCTGGAGGCAGTCAAAATGATCCTTAGAATTCTTCCCTACCTTATTCCTGTGCTGAGATACAGGCTGCTCCAACCTGCTGTAAAATGCTTGATTTCGAGAGTGAGCGAAACTAATGAAAACATTGTTGGGGTAAAACCTAAAGGGAAAGACCTAGCACCAAATCCAATTTGCCATCTGATCTAACTTCTGGAGGCAGTCAAAATGATCCTTAGAATTCTTCCCTACCTTATTCCTGTGCTGAGATACAGGCTGCTCCAACCTGCTGTAAAATGCTTGATTTCGAGAGTGAGCGAAACTAATGAAAACATTGTTGGGGTAAAACCTAAAGGGAAAGACCTAGCACCAAATCCAATTTGCCATCTGATCTAACTTCTGGAGGCAGTCAAAATGAGTATTTGAATTCTTCCCTACCTTATTCCTGTGCTGAGATACAGGCTGCTCCAACCTGCTGTAAAATGCTTGATTTCGAGAGTGAGCGAAACTAATGAAAACATTGTTGGGGTAAAACCTAAAGGGAAAGACCTAGCACCAAATCCAATTTGCCATCTGATCTAACTTCTGGAGGCAGTCAAAATGAGTATTTGAATTCTTCCCTACCTTATTCCTGTGCTGAGATACAGGCTGCTCCAACCTGCTGTAAAATGCTTGATTTCGAGAGTGAGCGAAACTAATGAAAACATTGTTGGGGTAAAACCTAAAGGGAAAGACCTAGCACCAAATCCAATTTGCCATCTGATCTAACTTCTGGAGGCAGTCAAAATGAGTATTTGAATTCTTCCCTACCTTATTCCTGTGCTGAGATACAGGCTGCTCCAACCTGCTGTAAAATGCTTGATTTCGAGAGTGAGCGAAACTAATGAAAACATTGTTGGGGTAAAACCTAAAGGGAAAGACCTAGCACCAAATCCAATTTGCCATCTGATCTAACTTCTGGAGGCAGTCAAAATGATCCTTAGAATTCTTCCCTACCTTATTCCTGTGCTGAGATACAGGCTGCTCCAACCTGCTGTAAAATGCTTGATTTCGAGAGTGAGCGAAACTAATGAAAACATTGTTGGGGTAAAACCTAAAGGGAAAGACCTAGCACCAAATCCAATTTGCCATCTGATCTAACTTCTGGAGGCAGTCAAAATGAGTATTTGAATTCTTCCCTACCTTATTCCTGTGCTGAGATACAGGCTGCTCCAACCTGCTGTAAAATGCTTGATTTCGAGAGTGAGCGAAACTAATGAAAACATTGTTGGGGTAAAACCTAAAGGGAAAGACCTAGCACCAAATCCAATTTGCCATCTGATCTAACTTCTGGAGGCAGTCAAAATGATCCTTAGAATTCTTCCCTACCTTATTCCTGTGCTGAGATACAGGCTGCTCCAACCTGCTGTAAAATGCTTGATTTCGAGAGTGAGCGAAACTAATGAAAACATTGTTGGGGTAAAACCTAAAGGGAAAGACCTAGCACCAAATCCAATTTGCCATCTGATCTAACTTCTGGAGGCAGTCAAAATGAGTATTTGAATTCTTCCCTACCTTATTCCTGTGCTGAGATACAGGCTGCTCCAACCTGCTGTAAAATGCTTGATTTCGAGAGTGAGCGAAACTAATGAAAACATTGTTGGGGTAAAACCTAAAGGGAAAGACCTAGCACCAAATCCAATTTGCCATCTGATCTAACTTCTGGAGGCAGTCAAAATGAGTATTTGAATTCTTCCCTACCTTATTCCTGTGCTGAGATACAGGCTGCTCCAACCTGCTGTAAAATGCTTGATTTCGAGAGTGAGCGAAACTAATGAAAACATTGTTGGGGTAAAACCTAAAGGGAAAGACCTAGCACCAAATCCAATTTGCCATCTGATCTAACTTCTGGAGGCAGTCAAAATGATCCTTAGAATTCTTCCCTACCTTATTCCTGTGCTGAGATACAGGCTGCTCCAACCTGCTGTAAAATGCTTGATTTCGAGAGTGAGCGAAACTAATGAAAACATTGTTGGGGTAAAACCTAAAGGGAAAGACCTAGCACCAAATCCAATTTGCCATCTGATCTAACTTCTGGAGGCAGTCAAAATGAGTATTTGAATTCTTCCCTACCTTATTCCTGTGCTGAGATACAGGCTGCTCCAACCTGCTGTAAAATGCTTGATTTCGAGAGTGAGCGAAACTAATGAAAACATTGTTGGGGTAAAACCTAAAGGGAAAGACCTAGCACCAAATCCAATTTGCCATCTGATCTAACTTCTGGAGGCAGTCAAAATGAGTATTTGAATTCTTCCCTACCTTATTCCTGTGCTGAGATACAGGCTGCTCCAACCTGCTGTAAAATGCTTGATTTCGAGAGTGAGCGAAACTAATGAAAACATTGTTGGGGTAAAAGCTAAAGGGAAAGACCTAGCACCAAATCCAATTTGCCATCTGATCTAACTTCTGGAGGCAGTCAAAATGAGTATTTGAATTCTTCCCTACCTTATTCCTGTGCTGAGATACAGGCTGCTCCAACCTGCTGTAAAATGCTTGATTTCGAGAGTGAGCGAAACTAATGAAAACATTGTTGGGGTAAAACCTAAAGGGAAAGACCTAGCACCAAATCCAATTTGCCATCTGATCTAACTTCTGGAGGCAGTCAAAATGATCCTTAGAATTCTTCCCTACCTTATTCCTGTGCTGAGATACAGGCTGCTCCAACCTGCTGTAAAATGCTTGATTTCGAGAGTGAGCGAAACTAATGAAAACATTGTTGGGGTAAAACCTAAAGGGAAAGACCTAGCACCAAATCCAATTTGCCATCTGATCTAACTTCTGGAGGCAGTCAAAATGATCCTTAGAATTCTTCCCTACCTTATTCCTGTGCTGAGATACAGGCTGCTCCAACCTGCTGTAAAATGCTTGATTTCGAGAGTGAGCGAAACTAATGAAAACATTGTTGGGGTAAAACCTAAAGGGAAAGACCTAGCACCAAATCCAATTTGCCATCTGATCTAACTTCTGGAGGCAGTCAAAATGATCCTTAGAATTCTTCCCTACCTTATTCCTGTGCTGAGATACAGGCTGCTCCAACCTGCTGTAAAATGCTTGATTTCGAGAGTGAGCGAAACTAATGAAAACATTGTTGGGGTAAAACCTAAAGGGAAAGACCTAGCACCAAATCCAATTTGCCATCTGATCTAACTTCTGGAGGCAGTCAAAATGATCCTTAGAATTCTTCCCTACCTTATTCCTGTGCTGAGATACAGGCTGCTCCAACCTGCTGCAAAATGCTTGATTTCGAGAGTGAGCGAAACTAATGAAAACATTGTTGGGGTAAAACCTAAAGGGAAAGACCTAGCACCAAATCCAATTTGCCATCTGATCTAACTTCTGGAGGCAGTCAAAATGATCCTTAGAATTCTTCCCTACCTTATTCCTGTGCTGAGATACAGGCTACTCCAACCTGCTGTAAAATGCTTGATTTCGAGAGTGAGCGAAACTAATGAAAACATTGTTGGGGTAAAACCTAAAGGGAAAGACCTAGCACCAAATCCAATTTGCCATCTGATCTAACTTCTGGAGGCAGTCAAAATGAGTATTTGAATTCTTCCCTACCTTATTCCTGTGCTGAGATACAGGCTGCTCCAACCTGCTGTAAAATGCTTGATTTCGAGAGTGAGCGAAACTAATGAAAACATTGTTGGGGTAAAACCTAAAGGGAAAGACCTAGCACCAAATCCAATTTGCCATCTGATCTAACTTCTGGAGGCAGTCAAAATGAGTATTTGAATTCTTCCCTACCTTATTCCTGTGCTGAGATACAGGCTGCTCCAACCTGCTGTAAAATGCTTGATTTCGAGAGTGAGCGAAACTAATGAAAACATTGTTGGGGTAAAACCTAAAGGGAAAGACCTAGCACCAAATCCAATTTGCCATCTGATCTAACTTCTGGAGGCAGTCAAAATGATCCTTAGAATTCTTCCCTACCTTATTCCTGTGCTGAGATACAGGCTGCTCCAACCTGCTGTAAAATGCTTGATTTCGAGAGTGAGCGAAACTAATGAAAACATTGTTGGGGTAAAACCTAAAGGGAAAGACCTAGCACCAAATCCAATTTGCCATCTGATCTAACTTCTGGAGGCAGTCAAAATGAGTATTTGAATTCTTCCCTACCTTATTCCTGTGCTGAGATACAGGCTGCTCCAACCTGCTGTAAAATGCTTGATTTCGAGAGTGAGCGAAACTAATGAAAACATTGTTGGGGTAAAACCTAAAGGGAAAGACCTAGCACCAAATCCAATTTGCCATCTGATCTAACTTCTGGAGGCAGTCAAAATGATCCTTAGAATTCTTCCCTACCTTATTCCTGTGCTGAGATACAGGCTGCTCCAACCTGCTGTAAAATGCTTGATTTCGAGAGTGAGCGAAACTAATGAAAACATTGTTGGGGTAAAACCTAAAGGGAAAGACCTAGCACCAAATCCAATTTGCCATCTGATCTAACTTCTGGAGGCAGTCAAAATGAGTATTTGAATTCTTCCCTACCTTATTCCTGTGCTGAGATACAGGCTGCTCCAACCTGCTGTAAAATGCTTGATTTCGAGAGTGAGCGAAACTAATGAAAACATTGTTGGGGTAAAACCTAAAGGGAAAGACCTAGCACCAAATCCAATTTGCCATCTGATCTAACTTCTGGAGGCAGTCAAAATGAGTATTTGAATTCTTCCCTACCTTATTCCTGTGCTGAGATACAGGCTGCTCCAACCTGCTGTAAAATGCTTGATTTCGAGAGTGAGCGAAACTAATGAAAACATTGTTGGGGTAAAACCTAAAGGGAAAGACCTAGCACCAAATCCAATTTGCCATCTGATCTAACTTCTGGAGGCAGTCAAAATGATCCTTAGAATTCTTCCCTACCTTATTCCTGTGCTGAGATACAGGCTGCTCCAACCTGCTGTAAAATGCTTGATTTCGAGAGTGAGCGAAACTAATGAAAACATTGTTGGGGTAAAACCTAAAGGGAAAGACCTAGCACCAAATCCAATTTGCCATCTGATCTAACTTCTGGAGGCAGTCAAAATGATCCTTAGAATTCTTCCCTACCTTATTCCTGTGCTGAGATACAGGCTGCTCCAACCTGCTGTAAAATGCTTGATTTCGAGAGTGAGCGAAACTAATGAAAACATTGTTGGGGTAAAACCTAAAGGGAAAGACCTAGCACCAAATCCAATTTGCCATCTGATCTAACTTCTGGAGGCAGTCAAAATGAGTATTTGAATTCTTCCCTACCTTATTCCTGTGCTGAGATACAGGCTGCTCCAACCTGCTGTAAAATGCTTGATTTCGAGAGTGAGCGAAACTAATGAAAACATTGTTGGGGTAAAAGCTAAAGGGAAAGACCTAGCACCAAATCCAATTTGCCATCTGATCTAACTTCTGGAGGCAGTCAAAATGAGTATTTGAATTCTTCCCTACCTTATTCCTGTGCTGAGATACAGGCTGCTCCAACCTGCTGTAAAATGCTTGATTTCGAGAGTGAGCGAAACTAATGAAAACATTGTTGGGGTAAAACCTAAAGGGAAAGACCTAGCACCAAATCCAATTTGCCATCTGATCTAACTTCTGGAGGCAGTCAAAATGATCCTTAGAATTCTTCCCTACCTTATTCCTGTGCTGAGATACAGGCTGCTCCAACCTGCTGTAAAATGCTTGATTTCGAGAGTGAGCGAAACTAATGAAAACATTGTTGGGGTAAAACCTAAAGGGAAAGACCTAGCACCAAATCCAATTTGCCATCTGATCTAACTTCTGGAGGCAGTCAAAATGATCCTTAGAATTCTTCCCTACCTTATTCCTGTGCTGAGATACAGGCTGCTCCAACCTGCTGTAAAATGCTTGATTTCGAGAGTGAGCGAAACTAATGAAAACATTGTTGGGGTAAAACCTAAAGGGAAAGACCTAGCACCAAATCCAATTTGCCATCTGATCTAACTTCTGGAGGCAGTCAAAATGATCCTTAGAATTCTTCCCTACCTTATTCCTGTGCTGAGATACAGGCTGCTCCAACCTGCTGTAAAATGCTTGATTTCGAGAGTGAGCGAAACTAATGAAAACATTGTTGGGGTAAAACCTAAAGGGAAAGACCTAGCACCAAATCCAATTTGCCATCTGATCTAACTTCTGGAGGCAGTCAAAATGAGCCTTAGAATTCTTCCCTACCTTATTCCTGTGCTGAGATACAGGCTGCTCCAACCTGCTGCAAAATGCTTGATTTCGAGAGTGAGCGAAACTAATGAAAACATTGTTGGGGTAAAACCTAAAGGGAAAGACCTAGCACCAAATCCAATTTGCCATCTGATCTAACTTCTGGAGGCAGTCAAAATGATCCTTAGAATTCTTCCCTACCTTATTCCTGTGCTGAGATACAGGCTACTCCAACCTGCTGTAAAATGCTTGATTTCGAGAGTGAGCGAAACTAATGAAAACATTGTTGGGGTAAAACCTAAAGGGAAAGACCTAGCACCAAATCCAATTTGCCATCTGATCTAACTTCTGGAGGCAGTCAAAATGAGTATTTGAATTCTTCCCTACCTTATTCCTGTGCTGAGATACAGGCTGCTCCAACCTGCTGTAAAATGCTTGATTTCGAGAGTGAGCGAAACTAATGAAAACATTGTTGGGGTAAAACCTAAAGGGAAAGACCTAGCACCAAATCCAATTTGCCATCTGATCTAACTTCTGGAGGCAGTCAAAATGATCCTTAGAATTCTTCCCTACCTTATTCCTGTGCTGAGATACAGGCTGCTCCAACCTGCTGTAAAATGCTTGATTTCGAGAGTGAGCGAAACTAATGAAAACATTGTTGGGGTAAAACCTAAAGGGAAAGACCTAGCACCAAATCCAATTTGCCATCTGATCTAACTTCTGGAGGCAGTCAAAATGATCCTTAGAATTCTTCCCTACCTTATTCCTGTGCTGAGATACAGGCTGCTCCAACCTGCTGTAAAATGCTTGATTTCGAGAGTGAGCGAAACTAATGAAAACATTGTTGGGGTAAAACCTAAAGGGAAAGACCTAGCACCAAATCCAATTTGCCATCTGATCTAACTTCTGGAGGCAGTCAAAATGATCCTTAGAATTCTTCCCTACCTTATTCCTGTGCTGAGATACAGGCTGCTCCAACCTGCTGTAAAATGCTTGATTTCGAGAGTGAGCGAAACTAATGAAAACATTGTTGGGGTAAAACCTAAAGGGAAAGACCTAGCACCAAATCCAATTTGCCATCTGATCTAACTTCTGGAGGCAGTCAAAATGAGTATTTGAATTCTTCCCTACCTTATTCCTGTGCTGAGATACAGGCTGCTCCAACCTGCTGTAAAATGCTTGATTTCGAGAGTGAGCGAAACTAATGAAAACATTGTTGGGGTAAAACCTAAAGGGAAAGACCTAGCACCAAATCCAATTTGCCATCTGATCTAACTTCTGGAGGCAGTCAAAATGATCCTTAGAATTCTTCCCTACCTTATTCCTGTGCTGAGATACAGGCTGCTCCAACCTGCTGTAAAATGCTTGATTTCGAGAGTGAGCGAAACTAATGAAAACATTGTTGGGGTAAAACCTAAAGGGAAAGACCTAGCACCAAATCCAATTTGCCATCTGATCTAACTTCTGGAGGCAGTCAAAATGAGTATTTGAATTCTTCCCTACCTTATTCCTGTGCTGAGATACAGGCTACTCCAACCTGCTGTAAAATGCTTGATTTCGAGAGTGAGCGAAACTAATGAAAACATTGTTGGGGTAAAACCTAAAGGGAAAGACCTAGCACCAAATCCAATTTGCCATCTGATCTAACTTCTGGAGGCAGTCAAAATGATCCTTAGAATTCTTCCCTACCTTATTCCTGTGCTGAGATACAGGCTGCTCCAACCTGCTGTAAAATGCTTGATTTCGAGAGTGAGCGAAACTAATGAAAACATTGTTGGGGTAAAACCTAAAGGGAAAGACCTAGCACCAAATCCAATTTGCCATCTGATCTAACTTCTGGAGGCAGTCAAAATGATCCTTAGAATTCTTCCCTACCTTATTCCTGTGCTGAGATACAGGCTGCTCCAACCTGCTGTAAAATGCTTGATTTCGAGAGTGAGCGAAACTAATGAAAACATTGTTGGGGTAAAACCTAAAGGGAAAGACCTAGCACCAAATCCAATTTGCCATCTGATCTAACTTCTGGAGGCAGTCAAAATGAGTATTTGAATTCTTCCCTACCTTATTCCTGTGCTGAGATACAGGCTGCTCCAACCTGCTGTAAAATGCTTGATTTCGAGAGTGAGCGAAACTAATGAAAACATTGTTGGGGTAAAACCTAAAGGGAAAGACCTAGCACCAAATCCAATTTGCCATCTGATCTAACTTCTGGAGGCAGTCAAAATGAGTATTTGAATTCTTCCCTACCTTATTCCTGTGCTGAGATACAGGCTGCTCCAACCTGCTGTAAAATGCTTGATTTCGAGAGTGAGCGAAACTAATGAAAACATTGTTGGGGTAAAACCTAAAGGGAAAGACCTAGCACCAAATCCAATTTGCCATCTGATCTAACTTCTGGAGGCAGTCAAAATGATCCTTAGAATTCTTCCCTACCTTATTCCTGTGCTGAGATACAGGCTGCTCCAACCTGCTGTAAAATGCTTGATTTCGAGAGTGAGCGAAACTAATGAAAACATTGTTGGGGTAAAACCTAAAGGGAAAGACCTAGCACCAAATCCAATTTGCCATCTGATCTAACTTCTGGAGGCAGTCAAAATGAGTATTTGAATTCTTCCCTACCTTATTCCTGTGCTGAGATACAGGCTACTCCAACCTGCTGTAAAATGCTTGATTTCGAGAGTGAGCGAAACTAATGAAAACATTGTTGGGGTAAAACCTAAAGGGAAAGACCTAGCACCAAATCCAATTTGCCATCTGATCTAACTTCTGGAGGCAGTCAAAATGATCCTTAGAATTCTTCCCTACCTTATTCCTGTGCTGAGATACAGGCTGCTCCAACCTGCTGTAAAATGCTTGATTTCGAGAGTGAGCGAAACTAATGAAAACATTGTTGGGGTAAAACCTAAAGGGAAAGGCCTAGCACCAAATTGCATTGGCCATCTGATCTAACTTCTGGAGGCAGTCAAAATGAGTATTTGAATTCTTCCCTACCTTATTCCTGTGCTGAGATACAGGCTGCTCCAACCTGCTGTAAAATGCTTGATTTCGAGAGTGAGCGAAACTAATGAAAACATTGTTGGGGTAAAACCTAAAGGGAAAGACCTAGCACCAAATCCAATTTGCCATCTGATCTAACTTCTGGAGGCAGTCAAAATGAGTATTTGAATTCTTCCCTACCTTATTCCTGTGCTGAGATACAGGCTGCTCCAACCTGCTGTAAAATGCTTGATTTCGAGAGTGAGCGAAACTAATGAAAACATTGTTGGGGTAAAACCTAAAGGGAAAGACCTAGCACCAAATCCAATTTGCCATCTGATCTAACTTCTGGAGGCAGTCAAAATGATCCTTAGAATTCTTCCCTACCTTATTCCTGTGCTGAGATACAGGCTGCTCCAACCTGCTGTAAAATGCTTGATTTCGAGAGTGAGCGAAACTAATGAAAACATTGTTGGGGTAAAACCTAAAGGGAAAGACCTAGCACCAAATCCAATTTGCCATCTGATCTAACTTCTGGAGGCAGTCAAAATGATCCTTAGAATTCTTCCCTACCTTATTCCTGTGCTGAGATACAGGCTGCTCCAACCTGCTGTAAAATGCTTGATTTCGAGAGTGAGCGAAACTAATGAAAACATTGTTGGGGTAAAACCTAAAGGGAAAGACCTAGCACCAAATCCAATTTGCCATCTGATCTAACTTCTGGAGGCAGTCAAAATGATCCTTAGAATTCTTCCCTACCTTATTCCTGTGCTGAGATACAGGCTGCTCCAACCTGCTGTAAAATGCTTGATTTCGAGAGTGAGCGAAACTAATGAAAACATTGTTGGGGTAAAACCTAAAGGGAAAGACCTAGCACCAAATCCAATTTGCCATCTGATCTAACTTCTGGAGGCAGTCAAAATGAGTATTTGAATTCTTCCCTACCTTATTCCTGTGCTGAGATACAGGCTGCTCCAACCTGCTGTAAAATGCTTGATTTCGAGAGTGAGCGAAACTAATGAAAACATTGTTGGGGTAAAACCTAAAGGGAAAGACCTAGCACCAAATCCAATTTGCCATCTGATCTAACTTCTGGAGGCAGTCAAAATGATCCTTAGAATTCTTCCCTACCTTATTCCTGTGCTGAGATACAGGCTGCTCCAACCTGCTGTAAAATGCTTGATTTCGAGAGTGAGCGAAACTAATGAAAACATTGTTGGGGTAAAACCTAAAGGGAAAGACCTAGCACCAAATCCAATTTGCCATCTGATCTAACTTCTGGAGGCAGTCAAAATGAGTATTTGAATTCTTCCCTACCTTATTCCTGTGCTGAGATACAGGCTACTCCAACCTGCTGTAAAATGCTTGATTTCGAGAGTGAGCGAAACTAATGAAAACATTGTTGGGGTAAAACCTAAAGGGAAAGACCTAGCACCAAATCCAATTTGCCATCTGATCTAACTTCTGGAGGCAGTCAAAATGATCCTTAGAATTCTTCCCTACCTTATTCCTGTGCTGAGATACAGGCTGCTCCAACCTGCTGTAAAATGCTTGATTTCGAGAGTGAGCGAAACTAATGAAAACATTGTTGGGGTAAAACCTAAAGGGAAAGACCTAGCACCAAATCCAATTTGCCATCTGATCTAACTTCTGGAGGCAGTCAAAATGATCCTTAGAATTCTTCCCTACCTTATTCCTGTGCTGAGATACAGGCTGCTCCAACCTGCTGTAAAATGCTTGATTTCGAGAGTGAGCGAAACTAATGAAAACATTGTTGGGGTAAAACCTAAAGGGAAAGACCTAGCACCAAATCCAATTTGCCATCTGATCTAACTTCTGGAGGCAGTCAAAATGATCCTTAGAATTCTTCCCTACCTTATTCCTGTGCTGAGATACAGGCTGCTCCAACCTGCTGTAAAATGCTTGATTTCGAGAGTGAGCGAAACTAATGAAAACATTGTTGGGGTAAAACCTAAAGGGAAAGACCTAGCACCAAATCCAATTTGCCATCTGATCTAACTTCTGGAGGCAGTCAAAATGAGTATTTGAATTCTTCCCTACCTTATTCCTGTGCTGAGATACAGGCTGCTCCAACCTGCTGTAAAATGCTTGATTTCGAGAGTGAGCGAAACTAATGAAAACATTGTTGGGGTAAAACCTAAAGGGAAAGACCTAGCACCAAATCCAATTTGCCATCTGATCTAACTTCTGGAGGCAGTCAAAATGATCCTTAGAATTCTTCCCTACCTTATTCCTGTGCTGAGATACAGGCTGCTCCAACCTGCTGTAAAATGCTTGATTTCGAGAGTGAGCGAAACTAATGAAAACATTGTTGGGGTAAAACCTAAAGGGAAAGACCTAGCACCAAATCCAATTTGCCATCTGATCTAACTTCTGGAGGCAGTCAAAATGAGTATTTGAATTCTTCCCTACCTTATTCCTGTGCTGAGATACAGGCTACTCCAACCTGCTGTAAAATGCTTGATTTCGAGAGTGAGCGAAACTAATGAAAACATTGTTGGGGTAAAACCTAAAGGGAAAGACCTAGCACCAAATCCAATTTGCCATCTGATCTAACTTCTGGAGGCAGTCAAAATGATCCTTAGAATTCTTCCCTACCTTATTCCTGTGCTGAGATACAGGCTGCTCCAACCTGCTGTAAAATGCTTGATTTCGAGAGTGAGCGAAACTAATGAAAACATTGTTGGGGTAAAACCTAAAGGGAAAGGCCTAGCACCAAATTGCATTGGCCATCTGATCTAACTTCTGGAGGCAGTCAAAATGAGTATTTGAATTCTTCCCTACCTTATTCCTGTGCTGAGATACAGGCTGCTCCAACCTGCTGTAAAATGCTTGATTTCGAGAGTGAGCGAAACTAATGAAAACATTGTTGGGGTAAAACCTAAAGGGAAAGACCTAGCACCAAATCCAATTTGCCATCTGATCTAACTTCTGGAGGCAGTCAAAATGAGTATTTGAATTCTTCCCTACCTTATTCCTGTGCTGAGATACAGGCTGCTCCAACCTGCTGTAAAATGCTTGATTTCGAGAGTGAGCGAAACTAATGAAAACATTGTTGGGGTAAAACCTAAAGGGAAAGACCTAGCACCAAATCCAATTTGCCATCTGATCTAACTTCTGGAGGCAGTCAAAATGAGTATTTGAATTCTTCCCTACCTTATTCCTGTGCTGAGATACAGGCTGCTCCAACCTGCTGTAAAATGCTTGATTTCGAGAGTGAGCGAAACTAATGAAAACATTGTTGGGGTAAAACCTAAAGGGAAAGACCTAGCACCAAATCCAATTTGCCATCTGATCTAACTTCTGGAGGCAGTCAAAATGATCCTTAGAATTCTTCCCTACCTTATTCCTGTGCTGAGATACAGGCTGCTCCAACCTGCTGTAAAATGCTTGATTTCGAGAGTGAGCGAAACTAATGAAAACATTGTTGGGGTAAAACCTAAAGGGAAAGACCTAGCACCAAATCCAATTTGCCATCTGATCTAACTTCTGGAGGCAGTCAAAATGAGTATTTGAATTCTTCCCTACCTTATTCCTGTGCTGAGATACAGGCTGCTCCAACCTGCTGTAAAATGCTTGATTTCGAGAGTGAGCGAAACTAATGAAAACATTGTTGGGGTAAAACCTAAAGGGAAAGACCTAGCACCAAATCCAATTTGCCATCTGATCTAACTTCTGGAGGCAGTCAAAATGATCCTTAGAATTCTTCCCTACCTTATTCCTGTGCTGAGATACAGGCTGCTCCAACCTGCTGTAAAATGCTTGATTTCGAGAGTGAGCGAAACTAATGAAAACATTGTTGGGGTAAAACCTAAAGGGAAAGACCTAGCACCAAATCCAATTTGCCATCTGATCTAACTTCTGGAGGCAGTCAAAATGAGTATTTGAATTCTTCCCTACCTTATTCCTGTGCTGAGATACAGGCTGCTCCAACCTGCTGTAAAATGCTTGATTTCGAGAGTGAGCGAAACTAATGAAAACATTGTTGGGGTAAAACCTAAAGGGAAAGACCTAGCACCAAATCCAATTTGCCATCTGATCTAACTTCTGGAGGCAGTCAAAATGATCCTTAGAATTCTTCCCTACCTTATTCCTGTGCTGAGATACAGGCTGCTCCAACCTGCTGTAAAATGCTTGATTTCGAGAGTGAGCGAAACTAATGAAAACATTGTTGGGGTAAAACCTAAAGGGAAAGACCTAGCACCAAATCCAATTTGCCATCTGATCTAACTTCTGGAGGCAGTCAAAATGATCCTTAGAATTCTTCCCTACCTTATTCCTGTGCTGAGATACAGGCTGCTCCAACCTGCTGTAAAATGCTTGATTTCGAGAGTGAGCGAAACTAATGAAAACATTGTTGGGGTAAAACCTAAAGGGAAAGACCTAGCACCAAATCCAATTTGCCATCTGATCTAACTTCTGGAGGCAGTCAAAATGAGTATTTGAATTCTTCCCTACCTTATTCCTGTGCTGAGATACAGGCTGCTCCAACCTGCTGTAAAATGCTTGATTTCGAGAGTGAGCGAAACTAATGAAAACATTGTTGGGGTAAAACCTAAAGGGAAAGACCTAGCACCAAATCCAATTTGCCATCTGATCTAACTTCTGGAGGCAGTCAAAATGATCCTTAGAATTCTTCCCTACCTTATTCCTGTGCTGAGATACAGGCTACTCCAACCTGCTGTAAAATGCTTGATTTCGAGAGTGAGCGAAACTAATGAAAACATTGTTGGGGTAAAACCTAAAGGGAAAGACCTAGCACCAAATCCAATTTGCCATCTGATCTAACTTCTGGAGGCAGTCAAAATGATCCTTAGAATTCTTCCCTACCTTATTCCTGTGCTGAGATACAGGCTGCTCCAACCTGCTGTAAAATGCTTGATTTCGAGAGTGAGCGAAACTAATGAAAACATTGTTGGGGTAAAACCTAAAGGGAAAGACCTAGCACCAAATCCAATTTGCCAACTGATCTAACTTCTGGAGGCAGTCAAAATGAGTATTTGAATTCTTCCCTACCTTATTCCTATGCTGAGATACAGGCTGCTCCAACCTGCTGTAAAATGCTTGATTTCGAGAGTGAGCGAAACTAATGAAAACATTGTTGGGGTAAAACCTAAAGGGAAAGACCTAGCACCAAATCCAATTTGCCATCTGATCTAACTTCTGGAGGCAGTCAAAATGATCCTTAGAATTCTTCCCTACCTTATTCCTGTGCTGAGATACAGGCTGCTCCAACCTGCTGTAAAATGCTTGATTTCGAGAGTGAGCGAAACTAATGAAAACATTGTTGGGGTAAAACCTAAAGGGAAAGACCTAGCACCAAATCCAATTTGCCATCTGATCTAACTTCTGGAGGCAGTCAAAATGATCCTTAGAATTCTTCCCTACCTTATTCCTGTGCTGAGATACAGGCTGCTCCAACCTGCTGTAAAATGCTTGATTTCGAGAGTGAGCGAAACTAATGAAAACATTGTTGGGGTAAAACCTAAAGGGAAAGACCTAGCACCAAATCCAATTTGCCATCTGATCTAACTTCTGGAGGCAGTCAAAATGATCCTTAGAATTCTTCCCTACCTTATTCCTGTGCTGAGATACAGGCTGCTCCAACCTGCTGTAAAATGCTTGATTTCGAGAGTGAGCGAAACTAATGAAAACATTGTTGGGGTAAAACCTAAAGGGAAAGACCTAGCACCAAATCCAATTTGCCATCTGATCTAACTTCTGGAGGCAGTCAAAATGATCCTTAGAATTCTTCCCTACCTTATTCCTGTGCTGAGATACAGGCTGCTCCAACCTGCTGTAAAATGCTTGATTTCGAGAGTGAGCGAAACTAATGAAAACATTGTTGGGGTAAAACCTAAAGGGAAAGACCTAGCACCAAATCCAATTTGCCATCTGATCTAACTTCTGGAGGCAGTCAAAATGATCCTTAGAATTCTTCCCTACCTTATTCCTGTGCTGAGATACAGGCTGCTCCAACCTGCTGTAAAATGCTTGATTTCGAGAGTGAGCGAAACTAATGAAAACATTGTTGGGGTAAAACCTAAAGGGAAAGACCTAGCACCAAATCCAATTTGCCATCTGATCTAACTTCTGGAGGCAGTCAAAATGATCCTTAGAATTCTTCCCTACCTTATTCCTGTGCTGAGATACAGGCTGCTCCAACCTGCTGTAAAATGCTTGATTTCGAGAGTGAGCGAAACTAATGAAAACATTGTTGGGGTAAAACCTAAAGGGAAAGACCTAGCACCAAATCCAATTTGCCATCTGATCTAACTTCTGGAGGCAGTCAAAATGATCCTTAGAATTCTTCCCTACCTTATTCCTGTGCTGAGATACAGGCTGCTCCAACCTGCTGTAAAATGCTTGATTTCGAGAGTGAGCGAAACTAATGAAAACATTGTTGGGGTAAAACCTAAAGGGAAAGACCTAGCACCAAATCCAATTTGCCATCTGATCTAACTTCTGGAGGCAGTCAAAATGAGTATTTGAATTCTTCCCTACCTTATTCCTGTGCTGAGATACAGGCTGCTCCAACCTGCTGTAAAATGCTTGATTTCGAGAGTGAGCGAAACTAATGAAAACATTGTTGGGGTAAAACCTAAAGGGAAAGACCTAGCACCAAATCCAATTTGCCATCTGATCTAACTTCTGGAGGCAGTCAAAATGATCCTTAGAATTCTTCCCTACCTTATTCCTGTGCTGAGATACAGGCTACTCCAACCTGCTGTAAAATGCTTGATTTCGAGAGTGAGCGAAACTAATGAAAACATTGTTGGGGTAAAACCTAAAGGGAAAGACCTAGCACCAAATCCAATTTGCCATCTGATCTAACTTCTGGAGGCAGTCAAAATGATCCTTAGAATTCTTCCCTACCTTATTCCTGTGCTGAGATACAGGCTGCTCCAACCTGCTGTAAAATGCTTGATTTCGAGAGTGAGCGAAACTAATGAAAACATTGTTGGGGTAAAACCTAAAGGGAAAGACCTAGCACCAAATCCAATTTGCCATCTGATCTAACTTCTGGAGGCAGTCAAAATGAGTATTTGAATTCTTCCCTACCTTATTCCTATGCTGAGATACAGGCTGCTCCAACCTGCTGTAAAATGCTTGATTTCGAGAGTGAGCGAAACTAATGAAAACATTGTTGGGGTAAAACCTAAAGGGAAAGACCTAGCACCAAATCCAATTTGCCATCTGATCTAACTTCTGGAGGCAGTCAAAATGATCCTTAGAATTCTTCCCTACCTTATTCCTGTGCTGAGATACAGGCTGCTCCAACCTGCTGTAAAATGCTTGATTTCGAGAGTGAGCGAAACTAATGAAAACATTGTTGGGGTAAAACCTAAAGGGAAAGACCTAGCACCAAATCCAATTTGCCATCTGATCTAACTTCTGGAGGCAGTCAAAATGATCCTTAGAATTCTTCCCTACCTTATTCCTGTGCTGAGATACAGGCTGCTCCAACCTGCTGTAAAATGCTTGATTTCGAGAGTGAGCGAAACTAATGAAAACATTGTTGGGGTAAAACCTAAAGGGAAAGACCTAGCACCAAATCCAATTTGCCATCTGATCTAACTTCTGGAGGCAGTCAAAATGATCCTTAGAATTCTTCCCTACCTTATTCCTGTGCTGAGATACAGGCTGCTCCAACCTGCTGTAAAATGCTTGATTTCGAGAGTGAGCGAAACTAATGAAAACATTGTTGGGGTAAAACCTAAAGGGAAAGACCTAGCACCAAATCCAATTTGCCATCTGATCTAACTTCTGGAGGCAGTCAAAATGAGTATTTGAATTCTTCCCTACCTTATTCCTGTGCTGAGATACAGGCTGCTCCAACCTGCTGTAAAATGCTTGATTTCGAGAGTGAGCGAAACTAATGAAAACATTGTTGGGGTAAAACCTAAAGGGAAAGACCTAGCACCAAATCCAATTTGCCATCTGATCTAACTTCTGGAGGCAGTCAAAATGATCCTTAGAATTCTTCCCTACCTTATTCCTGTGCTGAGATACAGGCTGCTCCAACCTGCTGTAAAATGCTTGATTTCGAGAGTGAGCGAAACTAATGAAAACATTGTTGGAGTAAAACCTAAAGGGAAAGACCTAGCACCAAATCCAATTTGCCATCTGATCTAACTTCTGGAGGCAGTCAAAATGATCCTTAGAATTCTTCCCTACCTTATTCCTGTGCTGAGATACAGGCTGCTCCAACCTGCTGTAAAATGCTTGATTTCGAGAGTGAGCGAAACTAATGAAAACATTGTTGGGGTAAAACCTAAAGGGAAAGACCTAGCACCAAATCCAATTTGCCATCTGATCTAACTTCTGGAGGCAGTCAAAATGATCCTTAGAATTCTTCCCTACCTTATTCCTGTGCTGAGATACAGGCTGCTCCAACCTGCTGTAAAATGCTTGATTTCGAGAGTGAGCGAAACTAATGAAAACATTGTTGGGGTAAAACCTAAAGGGAAAGACCTAGCACCAAATCCAATTTGCCATCTGATCTAACTTCTGGAGGCAGTCAAAATGATCCTTAGAATTCTTCCCTACCTTATTCCTGTGCTGAGATACAGGCTGCTCCAACCTGCTGTAAAATGCTTGATTTCGAGAGTGAGCGAAACTAATGAAAACATTGTTGGGGTAAAACCTAAAGGGAAAGACCTAGCACCAAATCCAATTTGCCATCTGATCTAACTTCTGGAGGCAGTCAAAATGAGTATTTGAATTCTTCCCTACCTTATTCCTGTGCTGAGATACAGGCTGCTCCAACCTGCTGTAAAATGCTTGATTTCGAGAGTGAGCGAAACTAATGAAAACATTGTTGGGGTAAAACCTAAAGGGAAAGACCTAGCACCAAATCCAATTTGCCATCTGATCTAATTTCTGGAGGCAGTCAAAATGAGTATTTGAATTCTTCCCTACCTTATTCCTGTGCTGAGATACAGGCTGCTCCAACCTGCTGTAAAATGCTTGATTTCGAGAGTGAGCGAAACTAATGAAAACATTGTTGGGGTAAAACCTAAAGGGAAAGACCTAGCACCAAATCCAATTTGCCATCTGATCTAACTTCTGGAGGCAGTCAAAATGAGTATTTGAATTCTTCCCTACCTTATTCCTGTGCTGAGATACAGGCTGCTCCAACCTGCTGTAAAATGCTTGATTTCGAGAGTGAGCGAAACTAATGAAAACATTGTTGGGGTAAAACCTAAAGGGAAAGACCTAGCACCAAATCCAATTTGCCATCTGATCTAACTTCTGGAGGCAGTCAAAATGATCCTTAGAATTCTTCCCTACCTTATTCCTGTGCTGAGATACAGGCTGCTCCAACCTGCTGTAAAATGCTTGATTTCGAGAGTGAGCGAAACTAATGAAAACATTGTTGGAGTAAAACCTAAAGGGAAAGACCTAGCACCAAATCCAATTTGCCATCTGATCTAACTTCTGGAGGCAGTCAAAATGATCCTTAGAATTCTTCCCTACCTTATTCCTGTGCTGAGATACAGGCTGCTCCAACCTGCTGTAAAATGCTTGATTTCGAGAGTGAGCGAAACTAATGAAAACATTGTTGGGGTAAAACCTAAAGGGAAAGACCTAGCACCAAATCCAATTTGCCATCTGATCTAACTTCTGGAGGCAGTCAAAATGATCCTTAGAATTCTTCCCTACCTTATTCCTGTGCTGAGATACAGGCTGCTCCAACCTGCTGTAAAATGCTTGATTTCGAGAGTGAGCAAAACTAATGAAAACATTGTTGGGGTAAAACCTAAAGGGAAAGACCTAGCACCAAATCCAATTTGCCATCTGATCTAACTTCTGGAGGCAGTCAAAATGATCCTTAGAATTCTTCCCTACCTTATTCCTGTGCTGAGATACAGGCTGCTCCAACCTGCTGTAAAATGCTTGATTTCGAGAGTGAGCGAAACTAATGAAAACATTGTTGGGGTAAAACCTAAAGGGAAAGACCTAGCACCAAATCCAATTTGCCATCTGATCTAACTTCTGGAGGCAGTCAAAATGAGTATTTGAATTCTTCCCTACCTTATTCCTGTGCTGAGATACAGGCTGCTCCAACCTGCTGTAAAATGCTTGATTTCGAGAGTGAGCGAAACTAATGAAAACATTGTTGGGGTAAAACCTAAAGGGAAAGACCTAGCACCAAATCCAATTTGCCATCTGATCTAATTTCTGGAGGCAGTCAAAATGAGTATTTGAATTCTTCCCTACCTTATTCCTGTGCTGAGATACAGGCTGCTCCAACCTGCTGTAAAATGCTTGATTTCGAGAGTGAGCGAAACTAATGAAAACATTGTTGGGGTAAAACCTAAAGGGAAAGACCTAGCACCAAATCCAATTTGCCATCTGATCTAACTTCTGGAGGCAGTCAAAATGAGTATTTGAATTCTTCCCTACCTTATTCCTGTGCTGAGATACAGGCTGCTCCAACCTGCTGTAAAATGCTTGATTTCGAGAGTGAGCGAAACTAATGAAAACATTGTTGGGGTAAAACCTAAAGGGAAAGACCTAGCACCAAATCCAATTTGCCATCTGATCTAACTTCTGGAGGCAGTCAAAATGATCCTTAGAATTCTTCCCTACCTTATTCCTGTGCTGAGATACAGGCTGCTCCAACCTGCTGTAAAATGCTTGATTTCGAGAGTGAGCGAAACTAATGAAAACATTGTTGGGGTAAAACCTAAAGGGAAAGACCTAGCACCAAATCCAATTTGCCATCTGATCTAACTTCTGGAGGCAGTCAAAATGAGTATTTGAATTCTTCCCTACCTTATTCCTGTGCTGAGATACAGGCTGCTCCAACCTGCTGTAAAATGCTTGATTTCGAGAGTGAGCGAAACTAATGAAAACATTGTTGGGGTAAAACCTAAAGGGAAAGACCTAGCACCAAATCCAATTTGCCATCTGATCTAACTTCTGGAGGCAGTCAAAATGAGTATTTGAATTCTTCCCTACCTTATTCCTGTGCTGAGATACAGGCTGCTCCAACCTGCTGTAAAATGCTTGATTTCGAGAGTGAGCGAAACTAATGAAAACATTGTTGGGGTAAAACCTAAAGGGAAAGACCTAGCACCAAATCCAATTTGCCATCTGATCTAACTTCTGGAGGCAGTCAAAATGATCCTTAGAATTCTTCCCTACCTTATTCCTGTGCTGAGATACAGGCTGCTCCAACCTGCTGTAAAATGCTTGATTTCGAGAGTGAGCGAAACTAATGAAAACATTGTTGGGGTAAAACCTAAAGGGAAAGACCTAGCACCAAATCCAATTTGCCATCTGATCTAACTTCTGGAGGCAGTCAAAATGATCCTTAGAATTCTTCCCTACCTTATTCCTGTGCTGAGATACAGGCTGCTCCAACCTGCTGTAAAATGCTTGATTTCGAGAGTGAGCGAAACTAATGAAAACATTGTTGGGGTAAAACCTAAAGGGAAAGACCTAGCACCAAATCCAATTTGCCATCTGATCTAACTTCTGGAGGCAGTCAAAATGATCCTTAGAATTCTTCCCTACCTTATTCCTGTGCTGAGATACAGGCTGCTCCAACCTGCTGTAAAATGCTTGATTTCGAGAGTGAGCGAAACTAATGAAAACATTGTTGGGGTAAAACCTAAAGGGAAAGACCTAGCACCAAATCCAATTTGCCATCTGATCTAACTTCTGGAGGCAGTCAAAATGAGTATTTGAATTCTTCCCTACCTTATTCCTGTGCTGAGATACAGGCTGCTCCAACCTGCTGTAAAATGCTTGATTTCGAGAGTGAGCGAAACTAATGAAAACATTGTTGGGGTAAAACCTAAAGGGAAAGACCTAGCACCAAATCCAATTTGCCATCTGATCTAACTTCTGGAGGCAGTCAAAATGATCCTTAGAATTCTTCCCTACCTTATTCCTGTGCTGAGATACAGGCTGCTCCAACCTGCTGTAAAATGCTTGATTTCGAGAGTGAGCGAAACTAATGAAAACATTGTTGGGGTAAAACCTAAAGGGAAAGACCTAGCACCAAATCCAATTTGCCATCTGATCTAACTTCTGGAGGCAGTCAAAATGATCCTTAGAATTCTTCCCTACCTTATTCCTGTGCTGAGATACAGGCTGCTCCAACCTGCTGTAAAATGCTTGATTTCGAGAGTGAGCGAAACTAATGAAAACATTGTTGGGGTAAAACCTAAAGGGAAAGACCTAGCACCAAATCCAATTTGCCATCTGATCTAACTTCTGGAGGCAGTCAAAATGATCCTTAGAATTCTTCCCTACCTTATTCCTGTGCTGAGATACAGGCTGCTCCAACCTGCTGTAAAATGCTTGATTTCGAGAGTGAGCGAAACTAATGAAAACATTGTTGGGGTAAAACCTAAAGGGAAAGACCTAGCACCAAATCCAATTTGCCATCTGATCTAACTTCTGGAGGCAGTCAAAATGATCCTTAGAATTCTTCCCTACCTTATTCCTGTGCTGAGATACAGGCTGCTCCAACCTGCTGTAAAATGCTTGATTTCGAGAGTGAGCGAAACTAATGAAAACATTGTTGGGGTAAAACCTAAAGGGAAAGACCTAGCACCAAATCCAATTTGCCATCTGATCTAACTTCTGGAGGCAGTCAAAATGAGTATTTGAATTCTTCCCTACCTTATTCCTGTGCTGAGATACAGGCTGCTCCAACCTGCTGTAAAATGCTTGATTTCGAGAGTGAGCGAAACTAATGAAAACATTGTTGGGGTAAAACCTAAAGGGAAAGACCTAGCACCAAATCCAATTTGCCATCTGATCTAACTTCTGGAGGCAGTCAAAATGAGTATTTGAATTCTTCCCTACCTTATTCCTGTGCTGAGATACAGGCTGCTCCAACCTGCTGTAAAATGCTTGATTTCGAGAGTGAGCGAAACTAATGAAAACATTGTTGGGGTAAAACCTAAAGGGAAAGACCTAGCACCAAATCCAATTTGCCATCTGATCTAACTTCTGGAGGCAGTCAAAATGATCCTTAGAATTCTTCCCTACCTTATTCCTGTGCTGAGATACAGGCTGCTCCAACCTGCTGTAAAATGCTTGATTTCGAGAGTGAGCGAAACTAATGAAAACATTGTTGGGGTAAAACCTAAAGGGAAAGACCTAGCACCAAATCCAATTTGCCATCTGATCTAACTTCTGGAGGCAGTCAAAATGATCCTTAGAATTCTTCCCTACCTTATTCCTGTGCTGAGATACAGGCTGCTCCAACCTGCTGTAAAATGCTTGATTTCGAGAGTGAGCAAAACTAATGAAAACATTGTTGGGGTAAAACCTAAAGGGAAAGACCTAGCACCAAATCCAATTTGCCATCTGATCTAACTTCTGGAGGCAGTCAAAATGATCCTTAGAATTCTTCCCTACCTTATTCCTGTGCTGAGATACAGGCTGCTCCAACCTGCTGTAAAATGCTTGATTTCGAGAGTGAGCGAAACTAATGAAAACATTGTTGGGGTAAAACCTAAAGGGAAAGACCTAGCACCAAATCCAATTTGCCATCTGATCTAACTTCTGGAGGCAGTCAAAATGATCCTTAGAATTCTTCCCTACCTTATTCCTGTGCTGAGATACAGGCTGCTCCAACCTGCTGTAAAATGCTTGATTTCGAGAGTGAGCGAAACTAATGAAAGCATTGTTGGGGTAAAACCTAAAGGGAAAGACCTAGCACCAAATCCCATTTGCCATCTGATCTAACTTCTGGAGGCAGTCAAAATGAGTATTTGAATTCTTCCCTACCTTATTCCTGTGCTGAGATACAGGCTGCTCCAACCTGCTGTAAAATGCTTGATTTCGAGAGTGAGCGAAACTAATGAAAACATTGTTGGGGTAAAACCTAAAGGGAAAGACCTAGCACCAAATCCAATTTGCCATCTGATCTAACTTCTGGAGGCAGTCAAAATGATCCTTAGAATTCTTCCCTACCTTATTCCTGTGCTGAGATACAGGCTGCTCCAACCTGCTGTAAAATGCTTGATTTCGAGAGTGAGCGAAACTAATGAAAACATTGTTGGGGTAAAACCTAAAGGGAAAGACCTAGCACCAAATCCAATTTGCCATCTGATCTAACTTCTGGAGGCAGTCAAAATGATCCTTAGAATTCTTCCCTACCTTATTCCTGTGCTGAGATACAGGCTGCTCCAACCTGCTGTAAAATGCTTGATTTCGAGAGTGAGCGAAACTAATGAAAACATTGTTGGGGTAAAACCTAAAGGGAAAGACCTAGCACCAAATCCAATTTGCCATCTGATCTAACTTCTGGAGGCAGTCAAAATGATCCTTAGAATTCTTCCCTACCTTATTCCTGTGCTGAGATACAGGCTGCTCCAACCTGCTGTAAAATGCTTGATTTCGAGAGTGAGCGAAACTAATGAAAACATTGTTGGGGTAAAACCTAAAGGGAAAGACCTAGCACCAAATCCAATTTGCCATCTGATCTAACTTCTGGAGGCAGTCAAAATGAGTATTTGAATTCTTCCCTACCTTATTCCTGTGCTGAGATACAGGCTGCTCCAACCTGCTGTAAAATGCTTGATTTCGAGAGTGAGCGAAACTAATGAAAACATTGTTGGGGTAAAACCTAAAGGGAAAGACCTAGCACCAAATCCAATTTGCCATCTGATCTAACTTCTGGAGGCAGTCAAAATGATCCTTAGAATTCTTCCCTACCTTATTCCTGTGCTGAGATACAGGCTGCTCCAACCTGCTGTAAAATGCTTGATTTCGAGAGTGAGCGAAACTAATGAAAACATTGTTGGGGTAAAACCTAAAGGGAAAGACCTAGCACCAAATCCAATTTGCCATCTGATCTAACTTCTGGAGGCAGTCAAAATGATCCTTAGAATTCTTCCCTACCTTATTCCTGTGCTGAGATACAGGCTGCTCCAACCTGCTGTAAAATGCTTGATTTCGAGAGTGAGCGAAACTAATGAAAACATTGTTGGGGTAAAACCTAAAGGGAAAGACCTAGCACCAAATCCAATTTGCCATCTGATCTAACTTCTGGAGGCAGTCAAAATGATCCTTAGAATTCTTCCCTACCTTATTCCTGTGCTGAGATACAGGCTGCTCCAACCTGCTGTAAAATGCTTGATTTCGAGAGTGAGCGAAACTAATGAAAACATTGTTGGGGTAAAACCTAAAGGGAAAGACCTAGCACCAAATCCAATTTGCCATCTGATCTAACTTCTGGAGGCAGTCAAAATGATCCTTAGAATTCTTCCCTACCTTATTCCTGTGCTGAGATACAGGCTGCTCCAACCTGCTGTAAAATGCTTGATTTCGAGAGTGAGCGAAACTAATGAAAACATTGTTGGGGTAAAACCTAAAGGGAAAGACCTAGCACCAAATCCAATTTGCCATCTGATCTAACTTCTGGAGGCAGTCAAAATGAGTATTTGAATTCTTCCCTACCTTATTCCTGTGCTGAGATACAGGCTGCTCCAACCTGCTGTAAAATGCTTGATTTCGAGAGTGAGCGAAACTAATGAAAACATTGTTGGGGTAAAACCTAAAGGGAAAGACCTAGCACCAAATCCAATTTGCCATCTGATCTAACTTCTGGAGGCAGTCAAAATGATCCTTAGAATTCTTCCCTACCTTATTCCTGTGCTGAGATACAGGCTGCTCCAACCTGCTGTAAAATGCTTGATTTCGAGAGTGAGCGAAACTAATGAAAACATTGTTGGGGTAAAACCTAAAGGGAAAGACCTAGCACCAAATCCAATTTGCCATCTGATCTAACTTCTGGAGGCAGTCAAAATGATCCTTAGAATTCTTCCCTACCTTATTCCTGTGCTGAGATACAGGCTGCTCCAACCTGCTGTAAAATGCTTGATTTCGAGAGTGAGCGAAACTAATGAAAACATTGTTGGGGTAAAACCTAAAGGGAAAGACCTAGCACCAAATCCAATTTGCCATCTGATCTAACTTCTGGAGGCAGTCAAAATGATCCTTAGAATTCTTCCCTACCTTATTCCTGTGCTGAGATACAGGCTGCTCCAACCTGCTGTAAAATGCTTGATTTCGAGAGTGAGCGAAACTAATGAAAACATTGTTGGGGTAAAACCTAAAGGGAAAGACCTAGCACCAAATCCAATTTGCCATCTGATCTAACTTCTGGAGGCAGTCAAAATGAGTATTTGAATTCTTCCCTACCTTATTCCTGTGCTGAGATACAGGCTGCTCCAACCTGCTGTAAAATGCTTGATTTCGAGAGTGAGCGAAACTAATGAAAACATTGTTGGGGTAAAACCTAAAGGGAAAGACCTAGCACCAAATCCAATTTGCCATCTGATCTAACTTCTGGAGGCAGTCAAAATGATCCTTAGAATTCTTCCCTACCTTATTCCTGTGCTGAGATACAGGCTGCTCCAACCTGCTGTAAAATGCTTGATTTCGAGAGTGAGCGAAACTAATGAAAACATTGTTGGGGTAAAACCTAAAGGGAAAGACCTAGCACCAAATCCAATTTGCCATCTGATCTAACTTCTGGAGGCAGTCAAAATGATCCTTAGAATTCTTCCCTACCTTATT
>NW_027143111.1:0-83660 GCF_026170545.1 Melanerpes formicivorus
CAAATTGCATTGGCCATCTGATCTAACTTCTGGAGGCAGTCAAAATGAGTATTTGAATTCTTCCCTACCTTATTCCTGTGCTGAGATACAGGCTGCTCCAACCTGCTGTAAAATGCTTGATTTCAAGAGTGAGCGAAACTAATGAAAACATTGTTGGGGTAAAACCTAAAGGGAAAGACCTAGCACCAAATCCAATTTGCCATCTGATCTAACTTCTGGAGGCAGTCAAAATGATCCTTAGAATTCTTCCCTACCTTATTCCTGTGCTGAGATACAGGCTGCTCCAACCTGCTGTAAAATGCTTGATTTCGAGAGTGAGCGAAACTAATGAAAACATTGTTGGGGTAAAACCTAAAGGGAAAGACCTAGCACCAAATTGCATTGGCCATCTGATCTAACTTCTGGAGGCAGTCAAAATGAGTATTTGAATTCTTCCCTACCTTATTCCTGTGCTGAGATACAGGCTGCTCCAACCTGCTGTAAAATGCTTGATTTCAAGAGTGAGCGAAACTAATGAAAACATTGTTGGGGTAAAACCTAAAGGGAAAGACCTAGCACCAAATCCAATTTGCCATCTGATCTAACTTCTGGAGGCAGTCAAAATGATCCTTAGAATTCTTCCCTACCTTATTCCTGTGCTGAGATACAGGCTGCTCCAACCTGCTGTAAAATGCTTGATTTCAAGAGTGAGCGAAACTAATGAAAACATTGTTGGGGTAAAACCTAAAGGGAAAGACCTAGCACCAAATCCAATTTGCCATCTGATCTAACTTCTGGAGGCAGTCAAAATGAGTATTTGAATTCATCCCTACCTTATTCCTGTGCTGAGATACAGGCTGCTCCAACCTGCTGTAAAATGCTTGATTTCGAGAGTGAGCGAAACTAATGAAAACATTGTTGGGGTAAAACCTAAAGGGAAAGACCTAGCACCAAATCCAATTTGCCATCTGATCTAACTTCTGGAGGCAGTCAAAATGATCCTTAGAATTCTTCCCTACCTTATTCCTGTGCTGAGATACAGGCTGCTCCAACCTGCTGTAAAATGCTTGATTTCGAGAGTGAGCGAAACTAATGAAAACATTGTTGGGGTAAAACCTAAAGGGAAAGACCTAGCACCAAATCCAATTTGCCATCTGATCTAACTTCTGGAGGCAGTCAAAATGAGTATTTGAATTCTTCCCTACCTTATTCCTGTGCTGAGATACAGGCTGCTCCAACCTGCTGTAAAATGCTTGATTTCGAGAGTGAGCGAAACTAATGAAAACATTGTTGGGGTAAAACCTAAAGGGAAAGACCTAGCACCAAATCCAATTTGCCATCTGATCTAACTTCTGGAGGCAGTCAAAATGATCCTTAGAATTCTTCCCTACCTTATTCCTGTGCTGAGATACAGGCTGCTCCAACCTGCTGTAAAATGCTTGATTTCGAGAGTGAGCGAAACTAATGAAAACATTGTTGGGCTAAAACCTAAAGGGAAAGACCTAGCACCAAATCCAATTTGCCATCTGATCTAACTTCTGGAGGCAGTCAAAATGATCCTTAGAATTCTTCCCTACCTTATTCCTGTGCTGAGATACAGGCTGCTCCAACCTGCTGTAAAATGCTTGATTTCGAGAGTGAGCGAAACTAATGAAAACATTGTTGGGGTAAAACCTAAAGGGAAAGACCTAGCACCAAATCCAATTTGCCATCTGATCTAACTTCTGGAGGCAGTCAAAATGATCCTTAGAATTCTTCCCTACCTTATTCCTGTGCTGAGATACAGGCTGCTCCAACCTGCTGTAAAATGCTTGATTTCGAGAGTGAGCGAAACTAATGAAAACATTGTTGGGGTAAAACCTAAAGGGAAAGACCTAGCACCAAATCCAATTTGCCATCTGATCTAACTTCTGGAGGCAGTCAAAATGATCCTTAGAATTCTTCCCTACCTTATTCCTGTGCTGAGATACAGGCTGCTCCAACCTGCTGTAAAATGCTTGATTTCGAGAGTGAGCGAAACTAATGAAAACATTGTTGGGGTAAAACCTAAAGGGAAAGACCTAGCACCAAATCCAATTTGCCATCTGATCTAACTTCTGGAGGCAGTCAAAATGATCCTTAGAATTCTTCCCTACCTTATTCCTGTGCTGAGATACAGGCTGCTCCAACCTGCTGTAAAATGCTTGATTTCGAGAGTGAGCGAAACTAATGAAAACATTGTTGGGGTAAAACCTAAAGGGAAAGACCTAGCACCAAATCCAATTTGCCATCTGATCTAACTTCTGGAGGCAGTCAAAATGATCCTTAGAATTCTTCCCTACCTTATTCCTGTGCTGAGATACAGGCTGCTCCAACCTGCTGTAAAATGCTTGATTTCGAGAGTGAGCGAAACTAATGAAAACATTGTTGGGGTAAAACCTAAAGGGAAAGACCTAGCACCAAATCCAATTTGCCATCTGATCTAACTTCTGGAGGCAGTCAAAATGATCCTTAGAATTCTTCCCTACCTTATTCCTGTGCTGAGATACAGGCTGCTCCAACCTGCTGTAAAATGCTTGATTTCGAGAGTGAGCGAAACTAATGAAAACATTGTTGGGGTAAAACCTAAAGGGAAAGACCTAGCACCAAATCCAATTTGCCATCTGATCTAACTTCTGGAGGCAGTCAAAATGATCCTTAGAATTCTTCCCTACCTTATTCCTGTGCTGAGATACAGGCTGCTCCAACCTGCTGTAAAATGCTTGATTTCGAGAGTGAGCGAAACTAATGAAAACATTGTTGGGGTAAAACCTAAAGGGAAAGACCTAGCACCAAATTCCATTGGCCATCTGATCTAACTTCTGGAGGCAGTCAAAATGAGTATTTGAATTCTTCCCTACCTTATTCCTGTGCTGAGATACAGGCTGCTCCAACCTGCTGTAAAATGCTTGATTTCGAGAGTGAGCGAAACTAATGAAAACATTGTTGGGGTAAAACCTAAAGGGAAAGACCTAGCACCAAATTGCATTGGCCATCTGATCTAACTTCTGGAGGCAGTCAAAATGAGTATTTGAATTCTTCCCTACCTTATTCCTGTGCTGAGATACAGGCTGCTCCAACCTGCTGTAAAATGCTTGATTTCGAGAGTGAGCGAAACTAATGAAAACATTGTTGGGGTAAAACCTAAAGGGAAAGACCTAGCACCAAATCCAATTTGCCATCTGATCTAACTTCTGGAGGCAGTCAAAATGATCCTTAGAATTCTTCCCTACCTTATTCCTGTGCTGAGATACAGGCTGCTCCAACCTGCTGTAAAATGCTTGATTTCGAGAGTGAGCGAAACTAATGAAAACATTGTTGGGGTAAAACCTAAAGGGAAAGACCTAGCACCAAATCCAATTTGCCATCTGATCTAACTTCTGGAGGCAGTCAAAATGATCCTTAGAATTCTTCCCTACCTTATTCCTGTGCTGAGATACAGGCTGCTCCAACCTGCTGTAAAATGCTTGATTTCGAGAGTGAGCGAAACTAATGAAAACATTGTTGGGGTAAAACCTAAAGGGAAAGACCTAGCACCAAATCCAATTTGCCATCTGATCTAACTTCTGGAGGCAGTCAAAATGATCCTTAGAATTCTTCCCTACCTTATTCCTGTGCTGAGATACAGGCTGCTCCAACCTGCTGTAAAATGCTTGATTTCGAGAGTGAGCGAAACTAATGAAAACATTGTTGGGGTAAAACCTAAAGGGAAAGACCTAGCACCAAATCCAATTTGCCATCTGATCTAACTTCTGGAGGCAGTCAAAATGATCCTTAGAATTCTTCCCTACCTTATTCCTGTGCTGAGATACAGGCTGCTCCAACCTGCTGTAAAATGCTTGATTTCGAGAGTGAGCGAAACTAATGAAAACATTGTTGGGGTAAAACCTAAAGGGAAAGACCTAGCACCAAATCCAATTTGCCATCTGATCTAACTTCTGGAGGCAGTCAAAATGAGTATTTGAATTCTTCCCTACCTTATTCCTGTGCTGAGATACAGGCTGCTCCAACCTGCTGTAAAATGCTTGATTTCGAGAGTGAGCGAAACTAATGAAAACATTGTTGGGGTAAAACCTAAAGGGAAAGACCTAGCACCAAATCCAATTTGCCATCTGATCTAACTTCTGGAGGCAGTCAAAATGATCCTTAGAATTCTTCCCTACCTTATTCCTGTGCTGAGATACAGGCTGCTCCAACCTGCTGTAAAATGCTTGATTTCGAGAGTGAGCGAAACTAATGAAAACATTGTTGGGGTAAAACCTAAAGGGAAAGACCTAGCACCAAATCCAATTTGCCATCTGATCTAACTTCTGGAGGCAGTCAAAATGATCCTTAGAATTCTTCCCTACCTTATTCCTGTGCTGAGATACAGGCTGCTCCAACCTGCTGTAAAATGCTTGATTTCGAGAGTGAGCGAAACTAATGAAAACATTGTTGGGGTAAAACCTAAAGGGAAAGACCTAGCACCAAATCCAATTTGCCATCTGATCTAACTTCTGGAGGCAGTCAAAATGAGTATTTGAATTCTTCCCTACCTTATTCCTGTGCTGAGATACAGGCTGCTCCAACCTGCTGTAAAATGCTTGATTTCGAGAGTGAGCGAAACTAATGAAAACATTGTTGGGGTAAAACCTAAAGGGAAAGACCTAGCACCAAATTGCATTGGCCATCTGATCTAACTTCTGGAGGCAGTCAAAATGAGTATTTGAATTCTTCCCTGCCTTATTCCTGTGCTGAGATACAGGCTGCTCCAACCTGCTGTAAAATGCTTGATTTCGAGAGTGAGCGAAACTAATGAAAACATTGTTGGGGTAAAACCTAAAGGGAAAGACCTAGCACCAAATCCAATTTGCCATCTGATCTAACTTCTGGAGGCAGTCAAAATGAGTATTTGAATTCTTCCCTACCTTATTCCTGTGCTGAGATACAGGCTGCTCCAACCTGCTGTAAAATGCTTGATTTCGAGAGTGAGCGAAACTAATGAAAACATTGTTGGGGTAAAACCTAAAGGGAAAGACCTAGCACCAAATCCAATTTGCCATCTGATCTAACTTCTGGAGGCAGTCAAAATGATCCTTAGAATTCTTCCCTACCTTATTCCTGTGCTGAGATACAGGCTGCTCCAACCTGCTGTAAAATGCTTGATTTCGAGGGTGAGCGAAACTAATGAAAACATTGTTGGGGTAAAACCTAAAGGGAAAGACCTAGCACCAAATTCCATTGGCCATCTGATCTAACTTCTGGAGGCAGTCAAAATGATCCTTAGAATTCTTCCCTACCTTATTCCTGTGCTGAGATACAGGCTGCTCCAACCTGCTGTAAAATGCTTGATTTCGAGAGTGAGCGAAACTAATGAAAACATTGTTGGGGTAAAACCTAAAGTGAAAGACCTAGCACCAAATTCCATTGGCCATCTGATCTAACTTCTGGAGGCAGTCAAAATGATCCTTAGAATTCTTCCCTACCTTATTCCTGTGCTGAGATACAGGCTGCTCCAACCTGCTGTAAAATGCTTGATTTCGAGAGTGAGCGAAACTAATGAAAACATTGTTGGGGTAAAACCTAAAGGGAAAGACCTAGCACCAAATCCAATTTGCCATCTGATCTAACTTCTGGAGGCAGTCAAAATGATCCTTAGAATTCTTCCCTACCTTATTCCTGTGCTGAGATACAGGCTGCTCCAACCTGCTGTAAAATGCTTGATTTCGAGAGTGAGCGAAACTAATGAAAACATTGTTGGGGTAAAACCTAAAGGGAAAGACCTAGCACCAAATCCAATTTGCCATCTGATCTAACTTCTGGAGGCAGTCAAAATGATCCTTAGAATTCTTCCCTACCTTATTCCTGTGCTGAGATACAGGCTGCTCCAACCTGCTGTAAAATGCTTGATTTCGAGAGTGAGCGAAACTAATGAAAACATTGTTGGGGTAAAACCTAAAGGGAAAGACCTAGCACCAAATCCAATTTGCCATCTGATCTAACTTCTGGAGGCAGTCAAAATGATCCTTAGAATTCTTCCCTACCTTATTCCTGTGCTGAGATACAGGCTGCTCCAACCTGCTGTAAAATGCTTGATTTCGAGAGTGAGCGAAACTAATGAAAACATTGTTGGGGTAAAACCTAAAGGGAAAGACCTAGCACCAAATCCAATTTGCCATCTGATCTAACTTCTGGAGGCAGTCAAAATGATCCTTAGAATTCTTCCCTACCTTATTCCTGTGCTGAGATACAGGCTGCTCCAACCTGCTGTAAAATGCTTGATTTCGAGAGTGAGCGAAACTAATGAGAACATTGTTGGGGTAAAACCTAAAGGGAAAGACCTAGCACCAAATCCAATTTGCCATCTGATCTAACTTCTGGAGGCAGTCAAAATGAGCCTTAGAATTCTTCCCTACCTTATTCCTGTGCTGAGATACAGGCTGCTCCAACCTGCTGTAAAATGCTTGATTTCGAGAGTGAGCGAAACTAATGAAAACATTGTTGGGGTAAAACCTAAAGGGAAAGACCTAGCACCAAATCCAATTTGCCATCTGATCTAACTTCTGGAGGCAGTCAAAATGATCCTTAGAATTCTTCCCTACCTTATTCCTGTGCTGAGATACAAGCTGCTCCAACCTGCTGTAAAATGCTTGATTTCGAGAGTGAGCGAAACTAATGAAAACATTGTTGGGGTAAAACCTAAAGGGAAAGACCTAGCACCAAATCCAATTTGCCATCTGATCTAACTTCTGGAGGCAGTCAAAATGATCCTTAGAATTCTTCCCTACCTTATTCCTGTGCTGAGATACAGGCTGCTCCAACCTGCTGTAAAATGCTTGATTTCGAGAGTGAGCGAAACTAATGAAAACATTGTTGGGGTAAAACCTAAAGGGAAAGACCTAGCACCAAATCCAATTTGCCATCTGATCTAACTTCTGGAGGCAGTCAAAATGATCCTTAGAATTCTTCCCTACCTTATTCCTGTGCTGAGATACAGGCTGCTCCAACCTGCTGTAAAATGCTTGATTTCGAGAGTGAGCGAAACTAATGAAAACATTGTTGGGGTAAAACCTAAAGGGAAAGACCTAGCACCAAATCCAATTTGCCATCTGATCTAACTTCTGGAGGCAGTCAAAATGATCCTTAGAATTCTTCCCTACCTTATTCCTGTGCTGAGATACAGGCTGCTCCAACCTGCTGTAAAATGCTTGATTTCGAGAGTGAGCGAAACTAATGAAAACATTGTTGGGCTAAAACCTAAAGGGAAAGACCTAGCACCAAATCCAATTTGCCATCTGATCTAACTTCTGGAGGCAGTCAAAATGATCCTTAGAATTCTTCCCTACCTTATTCCTGTGCTGAGATACAGGCTGCTCCAACCTGCTGTAAAATGCTTGATTTCGAGAGTGAGCGAAACTAATGAAAACATTGTTGGGGTAAAACCTAAAGGGAAAGACCTAGCACCAAATCCAATTTGCCATCTGATCTAACTTCTGGAGGCAGTCAAAATGATCCTTAGAATTCTTCCCTACCTTATTCCTGTGCTGAGATACAGGCTGCTCCAACCTGCTGTAAAATGCTTGATTTCGAGAGTGAGCGAAACTAATGAAAACATTGTTGGGGTAAAACCTAAAGGGAAAGACCTAGCACCAAATCCAATTTGCCATCTGATCTAACTTCTGGAGGCAGTCAAAATGATCCTTAGAATTCTTCCCTACCTTATTCCTGTGCTGAGATACAGGCTGCTCCAACCTGCTGTAAAATGCTTGATTTCGAGAGTGAGCGAAACTAATGAAAACATTGTTGGGGTAAAACCTAAAGGGAAAGACCTAGCACCAAATCCAATTTGCCATCTGATCTAACTTCTGGAGGCAGTCAAAATGATCCTTAGAATTCTTCCCTACCTTATTCCTGTGCTGAGATACAGGCTGCTCCAACCTGCTGTAAAATGCTTGATTTCGAGAGTGAGCGAAACTAATGAAAACATTGTTGGGGTAAAACCTAAAGGGAAAGACCTAGCACCAAATCCAATTTGCCATCTGATCTAACTTCTGGAGGCAGTCAAAATGATCCTTAGAATTCTTCCCTACCTTATTCCTGTGCTGAGATACAGGCTGCTCCAACCTGCTGTAAAATGCTTGATTTCGAGAGTGAGCGAAACTAATGAAAACATTGTTGGGGTAAAACCTAAAGGGAAAGACCTAGCACCAAATCCAATTTGCCATCTGATCTAACTTCTGGAGGCAGTCAAAATGATCCTTAGAATTCTTCCCTACCTTATTCCTGTGCTGAGATACAGGCTGCTCCAACCTGCTGTAAAATGCTTGATTTCGAGAGTGAGCGAAACTAATGAAAACATTGTTGGGGTAAAACCTAAAGGGAAAGACCTAGCACCAAATCCAATTTGCCATCTGATCTAACTTCTGGAGGCAGTCAAAATGATCCTTAGAATTCTTCCCTACCTTATTCCTGTGCTGAGATACAGGCTGCTCCAACCTGCTGTAAAATGCTTGATTTCGAGAGTGAGCGAAACTAATGAAAACATTGTTGGGGTAAAACCTAAAGGGAAAGACCTAGCACCAAATCCAATTTGCCATCTGATCTAACTTCTGGAGGCAGTCAAAATGATCCTTAGAATTCTTCCCTACCTTATTCCTGTGCTGAGATACAGGCTGCTCCAACCTGCTGTAAAATGCTTGATTTCGAGAGTGAGCGAAACTAATGAAAACATTGTTGGGGTAAAACCTAAAGGGAAAGACCTAGCACCAAATCCAATTTGCCATCTGATCTAACTTCTGGAGGCAGTCAAAATGATCCTTAGAATTCTTCCCTACCTTATTCCTGTGCTGAGATACAGGCTGCTCCAACCTGCTGTAAAATGCTTGATTTCGAGAGTGAGCGAAACTAATGAAAACATTGTTGGGGTAAAACCTAAAGGGAAAGACCTAGCACCAAATCCAATTTGCCATCTGATCTAACTTCTGGAGGCAGTCAAAATGATCCTTAGAATTCTTCCCTACCTTATTCCTGTGCTGAGATACAGGCTGCTCCAACCTGCTGTAAAATGCTTGATTTCGAGAGTGAGCGAAACTAATGAAAACATTGTTGGGGTAAAACCTAAAGGGAAAGACCTAGCACCAAATCCAATTTGCCATCTGATCTAACTTCTGGAGGCAGTCAAAATGATCCTTAGAATTCTTCCCTACCTTATTCCTGTGCTGAGATACAGGCTGCTCCAACCTGCTGTAAAATGCTTGATTTCGGGAGTGAGCGAAACTAATGAAAACATTGTTGGGGTAAAACCTAAAGGGAAAGACCTAGCACCAAATCCAATTTGCCATCTGATCTAACTTCTGGAGGCAGTCAAAATGATCCTTAGAATTCTTCCCTACCTTATTCCTGTGCTGAGATACAGGCTGCTCCAACCTGCTGTAAAATGCTTGATTTCGAGAGTGAGCGAAACTAATGAAAACATTGTTGGGGTAAAACCTAAAGGGAAAGACCTAGCACCAAATCCAATTTGCCATCTGATCTAACTTCTGGAGGCAGTCAAAATGATCCTTAGAATTCTTCCCTACCTTATTCCTGTGCTGAGATACAGGCTGCTCCAACCTGCTGTAAAATGCTTGATTTCGAGAGTGAGCGAAACTAATGAAAACATTGTTGGGGTAAAACCTAAAGGGAAAGACCTAGCACCAAATCCAATTTGCCATCTGATCTAACTTCTGGAGGCAGTCAAAATGATCCTTAGAATTCTTCCCTACCTTATTCCTGTGCTGAGATACAGGCTGCTCCAACCTGCTGTAAAATGCTTGATTTCGAGAGTGAGCGAAACTAATGAAAACATTGTTGGGGTAAAACCTAAAGGGAAAGACCTAGCACCAAATCCAATTTGCCATCTGATCTAACTTCTGGAGGCAGTCAAAATGATCCTTAGAATTCTTCCCTACCTTATTCCTGTGCTGAGATACAGGCTGCTCCAACCTGCTGTAAAATGCTTGATTTCGAGAGTGAGCGAAACTAATGAAAACATTGTTGGGGTAAAACCTAAAGGGAAAGACCTAGCACCAAATCCAATTTGCCATCTGATCTAACTTCTGGAGGCAGTCAAAATGAGTATTTGAATTCTTCCCTACCTTATTCCTGTGCTGAGATACAGGCTGCTCCAACCTGCTGTAAAATGCTTGATTTCGAGAGTGAGCGAAACTAATGAAAACATTGTTGGGGTAAAACCTAAAGGGAAAGACCTAGCACCAAATCCAATTTGCCATCTGATCTAACTTCTGGAGGCAGTCAAAATGATCCTTAGAATTCTTCCCTACCTTATTCCTGTGCTGAGATACAGGCTGCTCCAACCTGCTGTAAAATGCTTGATTTCGAGAGTGAGCGAAACTAATGAAAACATTGTTGGGGTAAAACCTAAAGGGAAAGACCTAGCACCAAATCCAATTTGCCATCTGATCTAACTTCTGGAGGCAGTCAAAATGATCCTTAGAATTCTTCCCTACCTTATTCCTGTGCTGAGATACAGGCTGCTCCAACCTGCTGTAAAATGCTTGATTTCGAGAGTGAGCGAAACTAATGAAAACATTGTTGGGGTAAAACCTAAAGGGAAAGACCTAGCACCAAATTCCATTGGCCATCTGATCTAACTTCTGGAGGCAGTCAAAATGAGTATTTGAATTCTTCCCTACCTTATTCCTGTGCTGAGATACAGGCTGCTCCAACCTGCTGTAAAATGCTTGATTTCGAGAGTGAGCGAAACTAATGAAAACATTGTTGGGGTAAAACCTAAAGGGAAAGACCTAGCACCAAATCCAATTTGCCATCTGATCTAACTTCTGGAGGCAGTCAAAATGAGTATTTGAATTCTTCCCTACCTTATTCCTGTGCTGAGATACAGGCTGCTCCAACCTGCTGTAAAATGCTTGATTTCGAGAGTGAGCGAAACTAATGAAAACATTGTTGGGGTAAAACCTAAAGGGAAAGACCTAGCACCAAATTGCATTGGCCATCTGATCTAACTTCTGGAGGCAGTCAAAATGAGTATTTGAATTCTTCCCTGCCTTATTCCTGTGCTGAGATACAGGCTGCTCCAACCTGCTGTAAAATGCTTGATTTCGAGAGTGAGCGAAACTAATGAAAACATTGTTGGGGTAAAACCTAAAGGGAAAGACCTAGCACCAAATCCAATTTGCCATCTGATCTAACTTCTGGAGGCAGTCAAAATGAGTATTTGAATTCTTCCCTACCTTATTCCTGTGCTGAGATACAGGCTGCTCCAACCTGCTGTAAAATGCTTGATTTCGAGAGTGAGCGAAACTAATGAAAACATTGTTGGGGTAAAACCTAAAGGGAAAGACCTAGCACCAAATCCAATTTGCCATCTGATCTAACTTCTGGAGGCAGTCAAAATGATCCTTAGAATTCTTCCCTACCTTATTCCTGTGCTGAGATACAGGCTGCTCCAACCTGCTGTAAAATGCTTGATTTCGAGAGTGAGCGAAACTAATGAAAACATTGTTGGGGTAAAACCTAAAGGGAAAGACCTAGCACCAAATCCAATTTGCCATCTGATCTAACTTCTGGAGGCAGTCAAAATGATCCTTAGAATTCTTCCCTACCTTATTCCTGTGCTGAGATACAGGCTGCTCCAACCTGCTGTAAAATGCTTGATTTCGAGAGTGAGCGAAACTAATGAAAACATTGTTGGGGTAAAACCTAAAGGGAAAGACCTAGCACCAAATTCCATTGGCCATCTGATCTAACTTCTGGAGGCAGTCAAAATGATCCTTAGAATTCTTCCCTACCTTATTCCTGTGCTGAGATACAGGCTGCTCCAACCTGCTGTAAAATGCTTGATTTCGAGAGTGAGCGAAACTAATGAAAACATTGTTGGGGTAAAACCTAAAGGGAAAGACCTAGCACCAAATCCAATTTGCCATCTGATCTAACTTCTGGAGGCAGTCAAAATGATCCTTAGAATTCTTCCCTACCTTATTCCTGTGCTGAGATACAGGCTGCTCCAACCTGCTGTAAAATGCTTGATTTCGAGAGTGAGCGAAACTAATGAAAACATTGTTGGGGTAAAACCTAAAGGGAAAGACCTAGCACCAAATCCAATTTGCCATCTGATCTAACTTCTGGAGGCAGTCAAAATGATCCTTAGAATTCTTCCCTACCTTATTCCTGTGCTGAGATACAGGCTGCTCCAACCTGCTGTAAAATGCTTGATTTCGAGAGTGAGCGAAACTAATGAGAACATTGTTGGGGTAAAACCTAAAGGGAAAGACCTAGCACCAAATCCAATTTGCCATCTGATCTAACTTCTGGAGGCAGTCAAAATGATCCTTAGAATTCTTCCCTACCTTATTCCTGTGCTGAGATACAGGCTGCTCCAACCTGCTGTAAAATGCTTGATTTCGAGAGTGAGCGAAACTAATGAAAACATTGTTGGGGTAAAACCTAAAGGGAAAGACCTAGCACCAAATCCAATTTGCCATCTGATCTAACTTCTGGAGGCAGTCAAAATGATCCTTAGAATTCTTCCCTACCTTATTCCTGTGCTGAGATACAAGCTGCTCCAACCTGCTGTAAAATGCTTGATTTCGAGAGTGAGCGAAACTAATGAAAACATTGTTGGGGTAAAACCTAAAGGGAAAGACCTAGCACCAAATCCAATTTGCCATCTGATCTAACTTCTGGAGGCAGTCAAAATGATCCTTAGAATTCTTCCCTACCTTATTCCTGTGCTGAGATACAGGCTGCTCCAACCTGCTGTAAAATGCTTGATTTCGAGAGTGAGCGAAACTAATGAAAACATTGTTGGGGTAAAACCTAAAGGGAAAGACCTAGCACCAAATCCAATTTGCCATCTGATCTAACTTCTGGAGGCAGTCAAAATGATCCTTAGAATTCTTCCCTACCTTATTCCTGTGCTGAGATACAGGCTGCTCCAACCTGCTGTAAAATGCTTGATTTCGAGAGTGAGCGAAACTAATGAAAACATTGTTGGGGTAAAACCTAAAGGGAAAGACCTAGCACCAAATCCAATTTGCCATCTGATCTAACTTCTGGAGGCAGTCAAAATGATCCTTAGAATTCTTCCCTACCTTATTCCTGTGCTGAGATACAGGCTGCTCCAACCTGCTGTAAAATGCTTGATTTCGAGAGTGAGCGAAACTAATGAAAACATTGTTGGGCTAAAACCTAAAGGGAAAGACCTAGCACCAAATCCAATTTGCCATCTGATCTAACTTCTGGAGGCAGTCAAAATGATCCTTAGAATTCTTCCCTACCTTATTCCTGTGCTGAGATACAGGCTGCTCCAACCTGCTGTAAAATGCTTGATTTCGAGAGTGAGCGAAACTAATGAAAACATTGTTGGGGTAAAACCTAAAGGGAAAGACCTAGCACCAAATCCAATTTGCCATCTGATCTAACTTCTGGAGGCAGTCAAAATGATCCTTAGAATTCTTCCCTACCTTATTCCTGTGCTGAGATACAGGCTGCTCCAACCTGCTGTAAAATGCTTGATTTCGAGAGTGAGCGAAACTAATGAAAACATTGTTGGGGTAAAACCTAAAGGGAAAGACCTAGCACCAAATCCAATTTGTCATCTGATCTAACTTCTGGAGGCAGTCAAAATGATCCTTAGAATTCTTCCCTACCTTATTCCTGTGCTGAGATACAGGCTGCTCCAACCTGCTGTAAAATGCTTGATTTCGAGAGTGAGCGAAACTAATGAAAACATTGTTGGGGTAAAACCTAAAGGGAAAGACCTAGCACCAAATCCAATTTGCCATCTGATCTAACTTCTGGAGGCAGTCAAAATGATCCTTAGAATTCTTCCCTACCTTATTCCTGTGCTGAGATACAGGCTGCTCCAACCTGCTGTAAAATGCTTGATTTCGAGAGTGAGCGAAACTAATGAAAACATTGTTGGGGTAAAACCTAAAGGGAAAGACCTAGCACCAAATCCAATTTGCCATCTGATCTAACTTCTGGAGGCAGTCAAAATGATCCTTAGAATTCTTCCCTACCTTATTCCTGTGCTGAGATACAGGCTGCTCCAACCTGCTGTAAAATGCTTGATTTCGAGAGTGAGCGAAACTAATGAAAACATTGTTGGGGTAAAACCTAAAGGGAAAGACCTAGCACCAAATCCAATTTGCCATCTGATCTAACTTCTGGAGGCAGTCAAAATGATCCTTAGAATTCTTCCCTACCTTATTCCTGTGCTGAGATACAGGCTGCTCCAACCTGCTGTAAAATGCTTGATTTCGAGAGTGAGCGAAACTAATGAAAACATTGTTGGGGTAAAACCTAAAGGGAAAGACCTAGCACCAAATCCAATTTGCCATCTGATCTAACTTCTGGAGGCAGTCAAAATGATCCTTAGAATTCTTCCCTACCTTATTCCTGTGCTGAGATACAGGCTGCTCCAACCTGCTGTAAAATGCTTGATTTCGAGAGTGAGCGAAACTAATGAAAACATTGTTGGGGTAAAACCTAAAGGGAAAGACCTAGCACCAAATCCAATTTGCCATCTGATCTAACTTCTGGAGGCAGTCAAAATGATCCTTAGAATTCTTCCCTACCTTATTCCTGTGCTGAGATACAGGCTGCTCCAACCTGCTGTAAAATGCTTGATTTCGGGAGTGAGCGAAACTAATGAAAACATTGTTGGGGTAAAACCTAAAGGGAAAGACCTAGCACCAAATCCAATTTGCCATCTGATCTAACTTCTGGAGGCAGTCAAAATGATCCTTAGAATTCTTCCCTACCTTATTCCTGTGCTGAGATACAGGCTGCTCCAACCTGCTGTAAAATGCTTGATTTCGAGAGTGAGCGAAACTAATGAAAACATTGTTGGGGTAAAACCTAAAGGGAAAGACCTAGCACCAAATCCAATTTGCCATCTGATCTAACTTCTGGAGGCAGTCAAAATGAGTATTTGAATTCTTCCCTACCTTATTCCTGTGCTGAGATACAGGCTGCTCCAACCTGCTGTAAAATGCTTGATTTCGAGAGTGAGCGAAACTAATGAAAACATTGTTGGGGTAAAACCTAAAGGGAAAGACCTAGCACCAAATCCAATTTGCCATCTGATCTAACTTCTGGAGGCAGTCAAAATGAGTATTTGAATTCTTCCCTACCTTATTCCTGTGCTGAGATACAGGCTGCTCCAACCTGCTGTAAAATGCTTGATTTCGAGAGTGAGCGAAACTAATGAAAACATTGTTGGGGTAAAACCTAAAGGGAAAGACCTAGCACCAAATCCAATTTGCCATCTGATCTAACTTCTGGAGGCAGTCAAAATGAGTATTTGAATTCTTCCCTACCTTATTCCTGTGCTGAGATACAGGCTGCTCCAACCTGCTGTAAAATGCTTGATTTCGAGAGTGAGCGAAACTAATGAAAACATTGTTGGGGTAAAACCTAAAGGGAAAGACCTAGCACCAAATCCAATTTGCCATCTGATCTAACTTCTGGAGGCAGTCAAAATGATCCTTAGAATTCTTCCCTACCTTATTCCTGTGCTGAGATACAGGCTGCTCCAACCTGCTGTAAAATGCTTGATTTCGAGAGTGAGCGAAACTAATGAAAACATTGTTGGGGTAAAACCTAAAGGGAAAGACCTAGCACCAAATCCAATTTGCCATCTGATCTAACTTCTGGAGGCAGTCAAAATGATCCTTAGAATTCTTCCCTACCTTATTCCTGTGCTGAGATACAGGCTGCTCCAACCTGCTGTAAAATGCTTGATTTCGAGAGTGAGCGAAACTAATGAAAACATTGTTGGGGTAAAACCTAAAGGGAAAGACCTAGCACCAAATCCAATTTGCCATCTGATCTAACTTCTGGAGGCAGTCAAAATGAGTATTTGAATTCTTCCCTACCTTATTCCTGTGCTGAGATACAGGCTGCTCCAACCTGCTGTAAAATGCTTGATTTCGAGAGTGAGCGAAACTAATGAAAACATTGTTGGGGTAAAACCTAAAGGGAAAGACCTAGCACCAAATCCAATTTGCCATCTGATCTAACTTCTGCAGGCAGTCAAAATGATCCTTAGAATTCTTCCCTACCTTATTCCTGTGCTGAGATACAGGCTGCTCCAACCTGCTGTAAAATGCTTGATTTCGAGAGTGAGCGAAACTAATGAAAACATTGTTGGGGTAAAACCTAAAGGGAAAGACCTAGCACCAAATCCAATTTGCCATCTGATCTAGCTTCTGGAGGCAGTCAAAATGATCCTTAGAATTCTTCCCTACCTTATTCCTGTGCTGAGATACAGGCTGCTCCAACCTGCTGTAAAATGCTTGATTTCGAGAGTGAGCGAAACTAATGAAAACATTGTTGGGGTAAAACCTAAAGGGAAAGACCTAGCACCAAATCCAATTTGCCATCTGATCTAACTTCTGGAGGCAGTCAAAATGATCCTTAGAATTCTTCCCTACCTTATTCCTGTGCTGAGATACAGGCTGCTCCAACCTGCTGTAAAATGCTTGATTTCGAGAGTGAGCGAAACTAATGAAAACATTGTTGGGGTAAAACCTAAAGGGAAAGACCTAGCACCAAATCCAATTTGCCATCTGATCTAACTTCTGGAGGCAGTCAAAATGATCCTTAGAATTCTTCCCTACCTTATTCCTGTGCTGAGATACAGGCTGCTCCAACCTGCTGTAAAATGCTTGATTTCGAGAGTGAGCGAAACTAATGAAAACATTGTTGGGGTAAAACCTAAAGGGAAAGACCTAGCACCAAATCCAATTTGCCATCTGATCTAACTTCTGGAGGCAGTCAAAATGATCCTTAGAATTCTTCCCTACCTTATTCCTGTGCTGAGATACAGGCTGCTCCAACCTGCTGTAAAATGCTTGATTTCGAGAGTGAGCGAAACTAATGAAAACATTGTTGGGGTAAAACCTAAAGGGAAAGACCTAGCACCAAATCCAATTTGCCATCTGATCTAACTTCTGGAGGCAGTCAAAATGATCCTTAGAATTCTTCCCTACCTTATTCCTGTGCTGAGATACAGGCTGCTCCAACCTGCTGTAAAATGCTTGATTTCGAGAGTGAGCGAAACTAATGAAAACATTGTTGGGGTAAAACCTAAAGGGAAAGACCTAGCACCAAATCCAATTTGCCATCTGATCTAACTTCTGGAGGCAGTCAAAATGATCCTTAGAATTCTTCCCTACCTTATTCCTGTGCTGAGATACAGGCTGCTCCAACCTGCTGTAAAATGCTTGATTTTGAGAGTGAGCGAAACTAATGAAAACATTGTTGGGGTAAAACCTAAAGGGAAAGACCTAGCACCAAATCCAATTTGCCATCTGATCTAACTTCTGGAGGCAGTCAAAATGATCCTTAGAATTCTTCCCTACCTTATTCCTGTGCTGAGATACAGGCTGCTCCAACCTGCTGTAAAATGCTTGATTTCGAGAGTGAGCGAAACTAATGAAAACATTGTTGGGGTAAAACCTAAAGGGAAAGACCTAGCACCAAATCCAATTTGCCATCTGATCTAACTTCTGGAGGCAGTCAAAATGATCCTTAGAATTCTTCCCTACCTTATTCCTGTGCTGAGATACAGGCTGCTCCAACCTGCTGTAAAATGCTTGATTTCGAGAGTGAGCGAAACTAATGAAAACATTGTTGGGGTAAAACCTAAAGGGAAAGGCCTAGCACCAAATTGCATTGGCCATCTGATCTAACTTCTGGAGGCAGTCAAAATGATCCTTAGAATTCTTCCCTACCTTATTCCTGTGCTGAGATACAGGCTGCTCCAACCTGCTGTAAAATGCTTGATTTCGAGAGTGAGCGAAACTAATGAAAACATTGTTGGGGTAAAACCTAAAGGGAAAGACCTAGCACCAAATCCAATTTGCCATCTGATCTAACTTCTGGAGGCAGTCAAAATGAGTATTTGAATTCTTCCCTACCTTATTCCTGTGCTGAGATACAGGCTGCTCCAAACTGCTGTAAAATGCTTGATTTCGAGAGTGAGCGAAACTAATGAAAACATTGTTGGGGTAAAACCTAAAGGGAAAGGCCTAGCACCAAATTGCATTGGCCATCTGATCTAACTTCTGGAGGCAGTCAAAATGATCCTTAGAATTCTTCCCTACCTTATTCCTGTGCTGAGATACAGGCTGCTCCAACCTGCTGTAAAATGCTTGATTTCGAGAGTGAGCGAAACTAATGAAAACATTGTTGGGGTAAAACCTAAAGGGAAAGACCTAGCACCAAATCCAATTTGCCATCTGATCTAACTTCTGGAGGCAGTCAAAATGATCTTTAGAATTCTTCCCTACCTTATTCCTGTGCTGAGATACAGGCTGCTCCAACCTGCTGTAAAATGCTTGATTTCGAGAGTGAGCGAAACTAATGAAAACATTGTTGGGGTAAAACCTAAAGGGAAAGACCTAGCACCAAATCCAATTTGCCATCTGATCTAACTTCTGGAGGCAGTCAAAATGATCCTTAGAATTCTTCCCTACCTTATTCCTGTGCTGAGATACAGGCTGCTCCAACCTGCTGTAAAATGCTTGATTTCGAGAGTGAGCGAAACTAATGAAAACATTGTTGGGGTAAAACCTAAAGGGAAAGACCTAGCACCAAATTCAATTTGCCATCTGATCTAACTTCTGGAGGCAGTCAAAATGAGTATTTGAATTCTTCCCTACCTTATTCCTGTGCTGAGATACAGGCTGCTCCAACCTGCTGTAAAATGCTTGATTTCGAGAGTGAGCGAAACTAATGAAAACATTGTTGGGGTAAAACCTAAAGGGAAAGACCTAGCACCAAATCCAATTTGCCATCTGATCTAACTTCTGGAGGCAGTCAAAATGATCCTTAGAATTCTTCCCTACCTTATTCCTGTGCTGAGATACAGGCTGCTCCAACCTGCTGTAAAATGCTTGATTTCGAGAGTGAGCGAAACTAATGAAAACATTGTTGGGGGTAAAACCTAAAGGGAAAGACCTAGCACCAAATTCCATTGGCCATCTGATCTAACTTCTGGAGGCAGTCAAAATGAGTATTTGAATTCTTCCCTACCTTATTCCTGTGCTGAGATACAGGCTGCTCCAACCTGCTGTAAAATGCTTGATTTCGAGAGTGAGCGAAACTAATGAAAACATTGTTGGGGTAAAACCTAAAGGGAAAGACCTAGCACCAAATTCCATTGGCCATCTGATCTAACTTCTGGAGGCAGTCAAAATGATCCTTAGAATTCTTCCCTACCTTATTCCTGTGCTGAGATACAGGCTGCTCCAACCTGCTGTAAAATGCTTGATTTCGAGAGTGAGCGAAACTAATGAAAACATTGTTGGGGTAAAACCTAAAGGGAAAGACCTAGCACCAAATCCAATTTGCCATCTGATCTAACTTCTGGAGGCAGTCAAAATGATCCTTAGAATTCTTCCCTACCTTATTCCTGTGCTGAGATACAGGCTGCTCCAACCTGCTGTAAAATGCTTGATTTCGAGAGTGAGCGAAACTAATGAAAACATTGTTGGGGTAAAACCTAAAGGGAAAGACCTAGCACCAAATCCAATTTGCCATCTGATCTATCTTCTGGAGGCAGTCAAAATGATCCTTAGAATTCTTCCCTACCTTATTCCTGTGCTGAGATACAGGCTGCTCCAACCTGCTGTAAAATGCTTGATTTTGAGAGTGAGCGAAACTAATGAAAACATTGTTGGGGTAAAACCTAAAGGGAAAGACCTAGCACCAAATCCAATTTGCCATCTGATCTAACTTCTGGAGGCAGTCAAAATGATCCTTAGAATTCTTCCCTACCTTATTCCTGTGCTGAGATACAGGCTGCTCCAACCTGCTGTAAAATGCTTGATTTCGAGAGTGAGCGAAACTAATGAAAACATTGTTGGGGTAAAACCTAAAGGGAAAGACCTAGCACCAAATCCAATTTGCCATCTGATCTAACTTCTGGAGGCAGTCAAAATGATCCTTAGAATTCTTCCCTACCTTATTCCTGTGCTGAGATACAGGCTGCTCCAACCTGCTGTAAAATGCTTGATTTCGAGAGTGAGCGAAACTAATGAAAACATTGTTGGGGTAAAACCTAAAGGGAAAGACCTAGCACCAAATCCAATTTGCCATCTGATCTAACTTCTGGAGGCAGTCAAAATGATCCTTAGAATTCTTCCCTACCTTATTCCTGTGCTGAGATACAGGCTGCTCCAACCTGCTGTAAAATGCTTGATTTCGAGAGTGAGCGAAACTAATGAAAACATTGTTGGGGTAAAACCTAAAGGGAAAGACCTAGCACCAAATCCAATTTGCCATCTGATCTAACTTCTGGAGGCAGTCAAAATGATCCTTAGAATTCTTCCCTACCTTATTCCTGTGCTGAGATACAGGCTGCTCCAACCTGCTGTAAAATGCTTGATTTTGAGAGTGAGCGAAACTAATGAAAACATTGTTGGGGTAAAACCTAAAGGGAAAGACCTAGCACCAAATCCAATTTGCCATCTGATCTAACTTCTGGAGGCAGTCAAAATGATCCTTAGAATTCTTCCCTACCTTATTCCTGTGCTGAGATACAGGCTGCTCCAACCTGCTGTAAAATGCTTGATTTCGAGAGTGAGCGAAACTAATGAAAACATTGTTGGGGTAAAACCTAAAGGGAAAGACCTAGCACCAAATCCAATTTGTCATCTGATCTAACTTCTGGAGGCAGTCAAAATGATCCTTAGAATTCTTCCCTACCTTATTCCTGTGCTGAGATACAGGCTGCTCCAACCTGCTGTAAAATGCTTGATTTCGAGAGTGAGCGAAACTAATGAAAACATTGTTGGGGTAAAACCTAAAGGGAAAGACCTAGCACCAAATCCAATTTGCCATCTGATCTAACTTCTGGAGGCAGTCAAAATGATCCTTAGAATTCTTCCCTACCTTATTCCTGTGCTGAGATACAGGCTGCTCCAACCTGCTGTAAAATGCTTGATTTCGAGAGTGAGCGAAACTAATGAAAACATTGTTGGGGTAAAACCTAAAGGGAAAGACCTAGCACCAAATCCAATTTGCCATCTGATCTAACTTCTGGAGGCAGTCAAAATGATCCTTAGAATTCTTCCCTACCTTATTCCTGTGCTGAGATACAGGCTGCTCCAACCTGCTGTAAAATGCTTGATTTCGAGAGTGAGCGAAACTAATGAAAACATTGTTGGGGTAAAACCTAAAGGGAAAGACCTAGCACCAAATCCAATTTGCCATCTGATCTAACTTCTGGAGGCAGTCAAAATGATCCTTAGAATTCTTCCCTACCTTATTCCTGTGCTGAGATACAGGCTGCTCCAACCTGCTGTAAAATGCTTGATTTCGAGAGTGAGCGAAACTAATGAGAACATTGTTGGGGTAAAACCTAAAGGGAAAGACCTAGCACCAAATCCAATTTGCCATCTGATCTAACTTCTGGAGGCAGTCAAAATGATCCTTAGAATTCTTCCCTACCTTATTCCTGTGCTGAGATACAGGCTGCTCCAACCTGCTGTAAAATGCTTGATTTCGAGAGTGAGCGAAACTAATGAAAACATTGTTGGGGTAAAACCTAAAGGGAAAGACCTAGCACCAAATCCAATTTGCCATCTGATCTAACTTCTGGAGGCAGTCAAAATGATCCTTAGAATTCTTCCCTACCTTATTCCTGTGCTGAGATACAGGCTGCTCCAACCTGCTGTAAAATGCTTGATTTCGAGAGTGAGCGAAACTAATGAAAACATTGTTGGGGTAAAACCTAAAGGGAAAGACCTAGCACCAAATTCCATTGGCCATCTGATCTAACTTCTGGAGGCAGTCAAAATGATCCTTAGAATTCTTCCCTACCTTATTCCTGTGCTGAGATACAGGCTGCTCCAACCTGCTGTAAAATGCTTGATTTCGAGAGTGAGCGAAACTAATGAAAACATTGTTGGGGTAAAACCTAAAGGGAAAGACCTAGCACCAAATCCAATTTGCCATCTGATCTAACTTCTGGAGGCAGTCAAAATGATCCTTAGAATTCTTCCCTACCTTATTCCTGTGCTGAGATACAGGCTGCTCCAACCTGCTGTAAAATGCTTGATTTCGAGAGTGAGCGAAACTAATGAAAACATTGTTGGGGTAAAACCTAAAGGGAAAGACCTAGCACCAAATCCAATTTGCCATCTGATCTAACTTCTGGAGGCAGTCAAAATGATCCTTAGAATTCTTCCCTACCTTATTCCTGTGCTGAGATACAGGCTGCTCCAACCTGCTGTAAAATGCTTGATTTCGAGAGTGAGCGAAACTAATGAAAACATTGTTGGGGTAAAACCTAAAGGGAAAGACCTAGCACCAAATCCAATTTGCCATCTGATCTAACTTCTGGAGGCAGTCAAAATGATCCTTAGAATTCTTCCCTACCTTATTCCTGTGCTGAGATACAGGCTGCTCCAACCTGCTGTAAAATGCTTGATTTCGAGAGTGAGCGAAACTAATGAAAACATTGTTGGGGTAAAACCTAAAGGGAAAGACCTAGCACCAAATCCAATTTGCCATCTGATCTAACTTCTGGAGGCAGTCAAAATGATCCTTAGAATTCTTCCCTACCTTATTCCTGTGCTGAGATACAGGCTGCTCCAACCTGCTGTAAAATGCTTGATTTCGAGAGTGAGCGAAACTAATGAAAACATTGTTGGGGTAAAACCTAAAGGGAAAGACCTAGCACCAAATCCAATTTGCCATCTGATCTAACTTCTGGAGGCAGTCAAAATGATCCTTAGAATTCTTCCCTACCTTATTCCTGTGCTGAGATACAGGCTGCTCCAACCTGCTGTAAAATGCTTGATTTCGAGAGTGAGCGAAACTAATGAAAACATTGTTGGGGTAAAACCTAAAGGGAAAGACCTAGCACCAAATCCAATTTGCCATCTGATCTAACTTCTGGAGGCAGTCAAAATGATCCTTAGAATTCTTCCCTACCTTATTCCTGTGCTGAGATACAGGCTGCTCCAACCTGCTGTAAAATGCTTGATTTCGAGAGTGAGCGAAACTAATGAAAACATTGTTGGGGTAAAACCTAAAGGGAAAGACCTAGCACCAAATCCAATTTGCCATCTGATCTAACTTCTGGAGGCAGTCAAAATGATCCTTAGAATTCTTCCCTACCTTATTCCTGTGCTGAGATACAGGCTGCTCCAACCTGCTGTAAAATGCTTGATTTCGAGAGTGAGCGAAACTAATGAAAACATTGTTGGGGTAAAACCTAAAGGGAAAGACCTAGCACCAAATCCAATTTGCCATCTGATCTAACTTCTGGAGGCAGTCAAAATGATCCTTAGAATTCTTCCCTACCTTATTCCTGTGCTGAGATACAGGCTGCTCCAACCTGCTGTAAAATGCTTGATTTCGAGAGTGAGCGAAACTAATGAAAACATTGTTGGGGTAAAACCTAAAGGGAAAGACCTAGCACCAAATCCAATTTGCCATCTGATCTAACTTCTGGAGGCAGTCAAAATGATCCTTAGAATTCTTCCCTACCTTATTCCTGTGCTGAGATACAGGCTGCTCCAACCTGCTGTAAAATGCTTGATTTCGAGAGTGAGCGAAACTAATGAAAACATTGTTGGGGTAAAACCTAAAGGGAAAGACCTAGCACCAAATCCAATTTGCCATCTGATCTAACTTCTGGAGGCAGTCAAAATGATCCTTAGAATTCTTCCCTACCTTATTCCTGTGCTGAGATACAGGCTGCTCCAACCTGCTGTAAAATGCTTGATTTCGAGAGTGAGCGAAACTAATGAAAACATTGTTGGGGTAAAACCTAAAGGGAAAGACCTAGCACCAAATCCAATTTGCCATCTGATCTAACTTCTGGAGGCAGTCAAAATGAGTATTTGAATTCTTCCCTACCTTATTCCTGTGCTGAGATACAGGCTGCTCCAACCTGCTGTAAAATGCTTGATTTCGAGAGTGAGCGAAACTAATGAAAACATTGTTGGGGTAAAACCTAAAGGGAAAGACCTAGCACCAAATCCAATTTGCCATCTGATCTAACTTCTGGAGGCAGTCAAAATGATCCTTAGAATTCTTCCCTACCTTATTCCTGTGCTGAGATACAGGCTGCTCCAACCTGCTGTAAAATGCTTGATTTCGAGAGTGAGCGAAACTAATGAAAACATTGTTGGGGTAAAACCTAAAGGGAAAGACCTAGCACCAAATCCAATTTGCCATCTGATCTAACTTCTGGAGGCAGTCAAAATGATCCTTAGAATTCTTCCCTACCTTATTCCTGTGCTGAGATACAGGCTGCTCCAACCTGCTGTAAAATGCTTGATTTCGAGAGTGAGCGAAACTAATGAAAACATTGTTGGGGTAAAACCTAAAGGGAAAGACCTAGCACCAAATCCCATTGGCCATCTGATCTAACTTCTGGAGGCAGTCAAAATGATCCTTAGAATTCTTCCCTACCTTATTCCTGTGCTGAGATACAGGCTGCTCCAACCTGCTGTAAAATGCTTGATTTCGAGAGTGAGCGAAACTAATGAAAACATTGTTGGGGTAAAACCTAAAGGGAAAGACCTAGCACCAAATCCAATTTGCCATCTGATCTAACTTCTGGAGGCAGTCAAAATGATCCTTAGAATTCTTCCCTACCTTATTCCTGTGCTGAGATACAGGCTGCTCCAACCTGCTGTAAAATGCTTGATTTCGAGAGTGAGCGAAACTAATGAAAACGTTGGGGTAAAACCTAAAGGGAAAGACCTAGCACCAAATCCAATTTGCCATCTGATCTAACTTCTGGAGGCAGTCAAAATGATCCTTAGAATTCTTCCCTACCTTATTCCTGTGCTGAGATACAGGCTGCTCCAACCTGCTGTAAAATGCTTGATTTCGAGAGTGAGCGAAACTAATGAAAACATTGTTGGGGTAAAACCTAAAGGGAAAGACCTAGCACCAAATCCAATTTGCCATCTGATCTAACTTCTGGAGGCAGTCAAAATGATCCTTAGAATTCTTCCCTACCTTATTCCTGTGCTGAGATACAGGCTGCTCCAACCTGCTGTAAAATGCTTGATTTCGAGAGTGAGCGAAACTAATGAAAACATTGTTGGGGTAAAACCTAAAGGGAAAGACCTAGCACCAAATCCAATTTGCCATCTGATCTAACTTCTGGAGGCAGTCAAAATGATCCTTAGAATTCTTCCCTACCTTATTCCTGTGCTGAGATACAGGCTGCTCCAACCTGCTGTAAAATGCTTGATTTCGAGAGTGAGCGAAACTAATGAAAACATTGTTGGGGTAAAACCTAAAGGGAAAGACCTAGCACCAAATCCAATTTGCCATCTGATCTAACTTCTGGAGGCAGTCAAAATGATCCTTAGAATTCTTCCCTACCTTATTCCTGTGCTGAGATACAGGCTGCTCCAACCTGCTGTAAAATGCTTGATTTCGAGAGTGAGCGAAACTAATGAAAACATTGTTGGGGTAAAACCTAAAGGGAAAGACCTAGCACCAAATCCAATTTGCCATCTGATCTAACTTCTGGAGGCAGTCAAAATGATCCTTAGAATTCTTCCCTACCTTATTCCTGTGCTGAGATACAGGCTGCTCCAACCTGCTGTAAAATGCTTGATTTCGAGAGTGAGCGAAACTAATGAAAACATTGTTGGGGTAAAACCTAAAGGGAAAGACCTAGCACCAAATCCAATTTGCCATCTGATCTAACTTCTGGAGGCAGTCAAAATGATCCTTAGAATTCTTCCCTACCTTATTCCTGTGCTGAGATACAGGCTGCTCCAACCTGCTGTAAAATGCTTGATTTCGAGAGTGAGCGAAACTAATGAAAACATTGTTGGGGTAAAACCTAAAGGGAAAGACCTAGCACCAAATCCAAATTGCCATCTGATCTAACTTCTGGAGGCAGTCAAAATGATCCTTAGAATTCTTCCCTACCTTATTCCTGTGCTGAGATACAGGCTGCTCCAACCTGCTGTAAAATGCTTGATTTCGAGAGTGAGCGAAACTAATGAAAACATTGTTGGGGTAAAACCTAAAGGGAAAGACCTAGCACCAAATCCAATTTGCCATCTGATCTAACTTCTGGAGGCAGTCAAAATGATCCTTAGAATTCTTCCCTACCTTATTCCTGTGCTGAGATACAGGCTGCTCCAACCTGCTGTAAAATGCTTGATTTCGAGAGTGAGCGAAACTAATGAAAACATTGTTGGGGTAAAACCTAAAGGGAAAGACCTAGCACCAAATTCCATTGGCCATCTGATCTAACTTCTGGAGGCAGTCAAAATGATCCTTAGAATTCTTCCCTACCTTATTCCTGTGCTGAGATACAGGCTGCTCCAACCTGCTGTAAAATGCTTGATTTCGAGAGTGAGCGAAACTAATGAAAACATTGTTGGGGTAAAACCTAAAGGGAAAGACCTAGCACCAAATCCAATTTGCCATCTGATCTAACTTCTGGTGGCAGTCAAAATGATCCTTAGAATTCTTCCCTACCTTATTCCTGTGCTGAGATACAGGCTGCTCCAACCTGCTGTAAAATGCTTGATTTCGAGAGTGAGCGAAACTAATGAAAACATTGTTGGGGTAAAACCTAAAGGGAAAGACCTAGCACCAAATCCAATTTGCCATCTGATCTAACTTCTGGAGGCAGTCAAAATGATCCTTAGAATTCTTCCCTACCTTATTCCTGTGCTGAGATACAGGCTGCTCCAACCTGCTGTAAAATGCTTGATTTCGAGAGTGAGCGAAACTAATGAAAACATTGTTGGGGTAAAACCTAAAGGGAAAGACCTAGCACCAAATCCAATTTGCCATCTGATCTAACTTCTGGAGGCAGTCAAAATGATCCTTAGAATTCTTCCCTACCTTATTCCTGTGCTGAGATACAGGCTGCTCCAACCTGCTGTAAAATGCTTGATTTCGAGAGTGAGCGAAACTAATGAAAACATTGTTGGGGTAAAACCTAAAGGGAAAGACCTAGCACCAAATCCAATTTGCCATCTGATCTAACTTCTGGAGGCAGTCAAAATGATCCTTAGAATTCTTCCCTACCTTATTCCTGTGCTGAGATACAGGCTGCTCCAACCTGCTGTAAAATGCTTGATTTCGAGAGTGAGCGAAACTAATGAAAACATTGTTGGGGTAAAACCTAAAGGGAAAGACCTAGCACCAAATCCAATTTGCCATCTGATCTAACTTCTGGAGGCAGTCAAAATGAGTATTTGAATTCTTCCCTACCTTATTCCTGTGCTGAGATACAGGCTGCTCCAACCTGCTGTAAAATGCTTGATTTCGAGAGTGAGCGAAACTAATGAAAACATTGTTGGGGTAAAACCTAAAGGGAAAGACCTAGCACCAAATCCAATTTGCCATCTGATCTAACTTCTGGAGGCAGTCAAAATGATCCTTAGAATTCTTCCCTACCTTATTCCTGTGCTGAGATACAGGCTGCTCCAACCTGCTGTAAAATGCTTGATTTCGAGAGTGAGCGAAACTAATGAAAACATTGTTGGGGTAAAACCTAAAGGGAAAGACCTAGCACCAAATCCAATTTGCCATCTGATCTAACTTCTGGAGGCAGTCAAAATGATCCTTAGAATTCTTCCCTACCTTATTCCTGTGCTGAGATACAGGCTGCTCCAACCTGCTGTAAAATGCTTGATTTCGAGAGTGAGCGAAACTAATGAAAACATTGTTGGGGTAAAACCTAAAGGGAAAGACCTAGCACCAAATCCAATTTGCCATCTGATCTAACTTCTGGAGGCAGTCAAAATGATCCTTAGAATTCTTCCCTACCTTATTCCTGTGCTGAGATACAGGCTGCTCCAACCTGCTGTAAAATGCTTGATTTCGAGAGTGAGCGAAACTAATGAAAACATTGTTGGGGTAAAACCTAAAGGGAAAGACCTAGCACCAAATCCAATTTGCCATCTGATCTAACTTCTGGAGGCAGTCAAAATGATCCTTAGAATTCTTCCCTACCTTATTCCTGTGCTGAGATACAGGCTGCTCCAACCTGCTGTAAAATGCTTGATTTCGAGAGTGAGCGAAACTTATGAAAACATTGTTGGGGTAAAACCTAAAGGGAAAGACCTAGCACCAAATTCCATTGGCCATCTGATCTAACTTCTGGAGGCAGTCAAAATGATCCTTAGAATTCTTCCCTACCTTATTCCTGTGCTGAGATACAGGCTGCTCCAACCTGCTGTAAAATGCTTGATTTCGAGAGTGAGCGAAACTAATGAAAACATTGTTGGGGTAAAACCTAAAGGGAAAGACCTAGCACCAAATTCCATTGGCCATCTGATCTAACTTCTGGAGGCAGTCAAAATGATCCTTAGAATTCTTCCCTACCTTATTCCTGTGCTGAGATACAGGCTGCTCCAACCTGCTGTAAAATGCTTGATTTCGAGAGTGAGCGAAACTAATGAAAACATTGTTGGGGTAAAACCTAAAGGGAAAGACCTAGCACCAAATCCAATTTGCCATCTGATCTAACTTCTGGAGGCAGTCAAAATGATCCTTAGAATTCTTCCCTACCTTATTCCTGTGCTGAGATACAGGCTGCTCCAACCTGCTGTAAAATGCTTGATTTCGAGAGTGAGCGAAACTAATGAAAACATTGTTGGGGTAAAACCTAAAGGGAAAGACCTAGCACCAAATCCAATTTGCCATCTGATCTAACTTCTGGAGGCAGTCAAAATGATCCTTAGAATTCTTCCCTACCTTATTCCTGTGCTGAGATACAGGCTGCTCCAACCTGCTGTAAAATGCTTGATTTCGAGAGTGAGCGAAACTAATGAAAACATTGTTGGGGTAAAACCTAAAGGGAAAGACCTAGCACCAAATCCAATTTGCCATCTGATCTAACTTCTGGAGGCAGTCAAAATGATCCTTAGAATTCTTCCCTACCTTATTCCTGTGCTGAGATACAGGCTGCTCCAACCTGCTGTAAAATGCTTGATTTCGAGAGTGAGCGAAACTAATGAAAACATTGTTGGGGTAAAACCTAAAGGGAAAGACCTAGCACCAAATCCAAATTGCCATCTGATCTAACTTCTGGAGGCAGTCAAAATGAGTATTTGAATTCTTCCCTACCTTATTCCTGTGCTGAGATACAGGCTGCTCCAACCTGCTGTAAAATGCTTGATTTCGAGAGTGAGCGAAACTAATGAAAACATTGTTGGGGTAAAACCTAAAGGGAAAGACCTAGCACCAAATCCAATTTGCCATCTGATCTAACTTCTGGAGGCAGTCAAAATGATCCTTAGAATTCTTCCCTACCTTATTCCTGTGCTGAGATACAGGCTGCTCCAACCTGCTGTAAAATGCTTGATTTCGAGAGTGAGCGAAACTAATGAAAACATTGTTGGGGTAAAACCTAAAGGGAAAGACCTAGCACCAAATCCAATTTGCCATCTGATCTAACTTCTGGAGGCAGTCAAAATGATCCTTAGAATTCTTCCCTACCTTATTCCTGTGCTGAGATACAGGCTGCTCCAACCTGCTGTAAAATGCTTGATTTCGAGAGTGAGCGAAACTAATGAAAACATTGTTGGGGTAAAACCTAAAGGGAAAGACCTAGCACCAAATCCAAATTGCCATCTGATCTAACTTCTGGAGGCAGTCAAAATGATCCTTAGAATTCTTCCCTACCTTATTCCTGTGCTGAGATACAGGCTGCTCCAACCTGCTGTAAAATGCTTGATTTCGAGAGTGAGCGAAACTAATGAAAACATTGTTGGGGTAAAACCTAAAGGGAAAGACCTAGCACCAAATCCAATTTGCCATCTGATCTAACTTCTGGAGGCAGTCAAAATGATCCTTAGAATTCTTCCCTACCTTATTCCTGTGCTGAGATACAGGCTGCTCCAACCTGCTGTAAAATGCTTGATTTCGAGAGTGAGCGAAACTAATGAAAACATTGTTGGGGTAAAACCTAAAGGGAAAGACCTAGCACCAAATCCCATTGGCCATCTGATCTAACTTCTGGAGGCAGTCAAAATGATCCTTAGAATTCTTCCCTACCTTATTCCTGTGCTGAGATACAGGCTGCTCCAACCTGCTGTAAAATGCTTGATTTCGAGAGTGAGCGAAACTAATGAAAACATTGTTGGGGTAAAACCTAAAGGGAAAGACCTAGCACCAAATCCAATTTGCCATCTGATCTAACTTCTGGAGGCAGTCAAAATGATCCTTAGAATTCTTCCCTACCTTATTCCTGTGCTGAGATACAGGCTGCTCCAACCTGCTGTAAAATGCTTGATTTCGAGAGTGAGCGAAACTAATGAAAACATTGTTGGGGTAAAACCTAAAGGGAAAGACCTAGCACCAAATCCAATTTGCCATCTGATCTAACTTCTGGAGGCAGTCAAAATGATCCTTAGAATTCTTCCCTACCTTATTCCTGTGCTGAGATACAGGCTGCTCCAACCTGCTGTAAAATGCTTGATTTCGAGAGTGAGCGAAACTAATGAAAACATTGTTGGGGTAAAACCTAAAGGGAAAGACCTAGCACCAAATCCAATTTGCCATCTGATCTAACTTCTGGAGGCAGTCAAAATGATCCTTAGAATTCTTCCCTACCTTATTCCTGTGCTGAGATACAGGCTGCTCCAACCTGCTGTAAAATGCTTGATTTCGAGAGTGAGCAAAACTAATGAAAACATTGTTGGGGTAAAACCTAAAGGGAAAGGCCTAGCACCAAATCCAATTTGCCATCTGATCTAACTTCTGGAGGCAGTCAAAATGAGTATTTGAATTCTTCCCTACCTTATTCCTGTGCTGAGATACAGGCTGCTCCAACCTGCTGTAAAATGCTTGATTTCGAGAGTGAGCGAAACTAATGAAAACATTGTTGGGGTAAAACCTAAAGGGAAAGACCTAGCACCAAATCCAATTTGCCATCTGATCTAACTTCTGGAGGCAGTCAAAATGAGTATTTGAATTCTTCCCTACCTTATTCCTGTGCTGAGATACAGGCTGCTCCAACCTGCTGTAAAATGCTTGATTTCGAGAGTGAGCGAAACTAATGAAAACATTGTTGGGGTAAAACCTAAAGGGAAAGACCTAGCACCAAATTCCATTGGCCATCTGATCTAACTTCTGGAGGCAGTCAAAATGATCCTTAGAATTCTTCCCTACCTTATTCCTGTGCTGAGATACAGGCTGCTCCAACCTGCTGTAAAATGCTTGATTTCGAGAGTGAGCGAAACTAATGAAAACATTGTTGGGGTAAAACCTAAAGGGAAAGACCTAGCACCAAATCCAATTTGCCATCTGATCTAACTTCTGGAGGCAGTCAAAATGATCCTTAGAATTCTTCCCTACCTTATTCCTGTGCTGAGATACAGGCTGCTCCAACCTGCTGTAAAATGCTTGATTTCGAGAGTGAGCGAAACTAATGAAAACATTGTTGGGGTAAAACCTAAAGGGAAAGACCTAGCACCAAATCCAATTTGCCATCTGATCTAACTTCTGGAGGCAGTCAAAATGAGTATTTGAATTCTTCCCTACCTTATTCCTGTGCTGAGATACAGGCTGCTCCAACCTGCTGTAAAATGCTTGATTTCGAGAGTGAGCGAAACTAATGAAAACATTGTTGGGGTAAAACCTAAAGGGAAAGACCTAGCACCAAATCCAATTTGCCATCTGATCTAACTTCTGGAGGCAGTCAAAATGATCCTTAGAATTCTTCCCTACCTTATCCCTGTGCTGAGATACAGGCTGCTCCAACCTGCTGTAAAATGCTTGATTTCGAGAGTGAGCGAAACTAATGAAAACATTGTTGGGGTAAAACCTAAAGGGAAAGACCTAGCACCAAATCCAATTTGCCATCTGATCTAACTTCTGGAGGCAGTCAAAATGATCCTTAGAATTCTTCCCTACCTTATTCCTGTGCTGAGATACAGGCTGCTCCAACCTGCTGTAAAATGCTTGATTTCGAGAGTGAGCGAAACTAATGAAAACATTGTTGGGGTAAAACCTAAAAGGAAAGACCTAGCACCAAATTCCATTGGCCATCTGATCTAACTTCTGGAGGCAGTCAAAATGAGTATTTGAATTCTTCCCTACCTTATTCCTGTGCTGAGATACAGGCTGCTCCAACCTGCTGTAAAATGCTTGATTTCGAGAGTGAGCGAAACTAATGAAAACATTGTTGGGGTAAAACCTAAAGGGAAAGACCTAGCACCAAATCCAATTTGCCATCTGATCTAACTTCTGGAGGCAGTCAAAATGATCCTTAGAATTCTTCCCTACCTTATTCCTGTGCTGAGATACAGGCTGCTCCAACCTGCTGTAAAATGCTTGATTTCGAGAGTGAGCGAAACTAATGAAAACATTGTTGGGGTAAAACCTAAAGGGAAAGACCTAGCACCAAATTCCATTGGCCATCTGATCTAACTTCTGGAGGCAGTCAAAATGAGTATTTGAATTCTTCCCTACCTTATTCCTGTGCTGAGATACAGGCTGCTCCAACCTGCTGTAAAATGCTTGATTTCGAGAGTGAGCGAAACTAATGAAAACATTGTTGGGGTAAAACCTAAAGGGAAAGACCTAGCACCAAATTCCATTGGCCATCTGATCTAACTTCTGGAGGCAGTCAAAATGATCCTTAGAATTCTTCCCTACCTTATTCCTGTGCTGAGATACAGGCTGCTCCAACCTGCTGTAAAATGCTTGATTTCGAGAGTGAGCGAAACTAATGAAAACATTGTTGGGGTAAAACCTAAAGGGAAAGACCTAGCACCAAATCCCATTGGCCATCTGATCTAACTTCTGGAGGCAGTCAAAATGATCCTTAGAATTCTTCCCTACCTTATTCCTGTGCTGAGATACAGGCTGCTCCAACCTGCTGTAAAATGCTTGATTTCGAGAGTGAGCGAAACTAATGAAAACATTGTTGGGGTAAAACCTAAAGGGAAAGACCTAGCACCAAATCCAATTTGCCATCTGATCTAACTTCTGGAGGCAGTCAAAATGATCCTTAGAATTCTTCCCTACCTTATTCCTGTGCTGAGATACAGGCTGCTCCAACCTGCTGTAAAATGCTTGATTTCGAGAGTGAGCGAAACTAATGAAAACATTGTTGGGGTAAAACCTAAAGGGAAAGACCTAGCACCAAATCCAATTTGCCATCTGATCTAACTTCTGGAGGCAGTCAAAATGATCCTTAGAATTCTTCCCTACCTTATTCCTGTGCTGAGATACAGGCTGCTCCAACCTGCTGTAAAATGCTTGATTTCGAGAGTGAGCGAAACTAATGAAAACATTGTTGGGGTAAAACCTAAAGGGAAAGACCTAGCACCAAATCCAATTTGCCATCTGATCTAACTTCTGGAGGCAGTCAAAATGATCCTTAGAATTCTTCCCTACCTTATTCCTGTGCTGAGATACAGGCTGCTCCAACCTGCTGTAAAATGCTTGATTTCGAGAGTGAGCAAAACTAATGAAAACATTGTTGGGGTAAAACCTAAAGGGAAAGGCCTAGCACCAAATCCAATTTGCCATCTGATCTAACTTCTGGAGGCAGTCAAAATGAGTATTTGAATTCTTCCCTACCTTATTCCTGTGCTGAGATACAGGCTGCTCCAACCTGCTGTAAAATGCTTGATTTCGAGAGTGAGCGAAACTAATGAAAACATTGTTGGGGTAAAACCTAAAGGGAAAGACCTAGCACCAAATCCAATTTGCCATCTGATCTAACTTCTGGAGGCAGTCAAAATGAGTATTTGAATTCTTCCCTACCTTATTCCTGTGCTGAGATACAGGCTGCTCCAACCTGCTGTAAAATGCTTGATTTCGAGAGTGAGCGAAACTAATGAAAACATTGTTGGGGTAAAACCTAAAGGGAAAGACCTAGCACCAAATTCCATTGGCCATCTGATCTAACTTCTGGAGGCAGTCAAAATGATCCTTAGAATTCTTCCCTACCTTATTCCTGTGCTGAGATACAGGCTGCTCCAACCTGCTGTAAAATGCTTGATTTCGAGAGTGAGCGAAACTAATGAAAACATTGTTGGGGTAAAACCTAAAGGGAAAGACCTAGCACCAAATCCAATTTGCCATCTGATCTAACTTCTGGAGGCAGTCAAAATGATCCTTAGAATTCTTCCCTACCTTATTCCTGTGCTGAGATACAGGCTGCTCCAACCTGCTGTAAAATGCTTGATTTCGAGAGTGAGCGAAACTAATGAAAACATTGTTGGGGTAAAACCTAAAGGGAAAGACCTAGCACCAAATCCAATTTGCCATCTGATCTAACTTCTGGAGGCAGTCAAAATGAGTATTTGAATTCTTCCCTACCTTATTCCTGTGCTGAGATACAGGCTGCTCCAACCTGCTGTAAAATGCTTGATTTCGAGAGTGAGCGAAACTAATGAAAACATTGTTGGGGTAAAACCTAAAGGGAAAGACCTAGCACCAAATCCAATTTGCCATCTGATCTAACTTCTGGAGGCAGTCAAAATGATCCTTAGAATTCTTCCCTACCTTATTCCTGTGCTGAGATACAGGCTGCTCCAACCTGCTGTAAAATGCTTGATTTCGAGAGTGAGCGAAACTAATGAAAACATTGTTGGGGTAAAACCTAAAGGGAAAGACCTAGCACCAAATCCAATTTGCCATCTGATCTAACTTCTGGAGGCAGTCAAAATGATCCTTAGAATTCTTCCCTACCTTATTCCTGTGCTGAGATACAGGCTGCTCCAACCTGCTGTAAAATGCTTGATTTCGAGAGTGAGCGAAACTAATGAAAACATTGTTGGGGTAAAACCTAAAAGGAAAGACCTAGCACCAAATTCCATTGGCCATCTGATCTAACTTCTGGAGGCAGTCAAAATGAGTATTTGAATTCTTCCCTACCTTATTCCTGTGCTGAGATACAGGCTGCTCCAACCTGCTGTAAAATGCTTGATTTCGAGAGTGAGCGAAACTAATGAAAACATTGTTGGGGTAAAACCTAAAGGGAAAGACCTAGCACCAAATCCAATTTGCCATCTGATCTAACTTCTGGAGGCAGTCAAAATGATCCTTAGAATTCTTCCCTACCTTATTCCTGTGCTGAGATACAGGCTGCTCCAACCTGCTGTAAAATGCTTGATTTCGAGAGTGAGCGAAACTAATGAAAACATTGTTGGGGTAAAACCTAAAGGGAAAGACCTAGCACCAAATTCCATTGGCCATCTGATCTAACTTCTGGAGGCAGTCAAAATGAGTATTTGAATTCTTCCCTACCTTATTCCTGTGCTGAGATACAGGCTGCTCCAACCTGCTGTAAAATGCTTGATTTCGAGAGTGAGCGAAACTAATGAAAACATTGTTGGGGTAAAACCTAAAGGGAAAGACCTAGCACCAAATTCCATTGGCCATCTGATCTAACTTCTGGAGGCAGTCAAAATGATCCTTAGAATTCTTCCCTACCTTATTCCTGTGCTGAGATACAGGCTGCTCCAACCTGCTGTAAAATGCTTGATTTCGAGAGTGAGCGAAACTAATGAAAACATTGTTGGGGTAAAACCTAAAGGGAAAGACCTAGCACCAAATTCCATTGGCCATCTGATCTAACTTCTGGAGGCAGTCAAAATGATCCTTAGAATTCTTCCCTACCTTATTCCTGTGCTGAGATACAGGCTGCTCCAACCTGCTGTAAAATGCTTGATTTCGAGAGTGAGCAAAACTAATGAAAACATTGTTGGGGTAAAACCTAAAGGGAAAGGCCTAGCACCAAATTGCATTGGCCATCTGATCTAACTTCTGGAGGCAGTCAAAATGATCCTTAGAATTCTTCCCTACCTTATTCCTGTGCTGAGATACAGGCTGCTCCAACCTGCTGTAAAATGCTTGATTTCGAGAGTGAGCGAAACTAATGAAAACATTGTTGGGGTAAAACCTAAAGGGAAAGACCTAGAACCAAATTCCATTGGCCATCTGATCTAACTTCTGGAGGCAGTCAAAATGATCCTTAGAATTCTTCCCTACCTTATTCCTGTGCTGAGATACAGGCTGCTCCAACCTGCTGTAAAATGCTTGATTTCGAGAGTGAGCGAAACTAATGAAAACATTGTTGGGGTAAAACCTAAAGGGAAAGACCTAGCACCAAATCCAATTTGCCATCTGATCTAACTTCTGGAGGCAGTCAAAATGATCCTTAGAATTCTTCCCTACCTTATTCCTGTGCTGAGATACAGGCTGCTCCAACCTGCTGTAAAATGCTTGATTTCGAGAGTGAGCGAAACTAATGAAAACATTGTTGGGGTAAAACCTAAAGGGAAAGACCTAGCACCAAATCCAATTTGCCATCTGATCTAACTTCTGGAGGCAGTCAAAATGATCCTTAGAATTCTTCCCTACCTTATTCCTGTGCTGAGATACAGGCTGCTCCAACCTGCTGTAAAATGCTTGATTTCGAGAGTGAGCGAAACTAATGAAAACATTGTTGGGGTAAAACCTAAAGGGAAAGACCTAGCACCAAATTGCATTGGCCATCTGATCTAACTTCTGGAGGCAGTCAAAATGAGTATTTGAATTCTTCCCTACCTTATTCCTGTGCTGAGATACAGGCTGCTCCAACCTGCTGTAAAATGCTTGATTTCGAGAGTGAGCGAAACTAATGAAAACATTGTTGGGGTAAAACCTAAAGGGAAAGACCTAGCACCAAATTGCATTGGCCATCTGATCTAACTTCTGGAGGCAGTCAAAATGAGTATTTGAATTCTTCCCTACCTTATTCCTGTGCTGAGATACAGGCTGCTCCAACCTGCTGTAAAATGCTTGATTTCGAGAGTGAGCGAAACTAATGAAAACATTGTTGGGGTAAAACCTAAAGGGAAAGACCTAGCACCAAATTCCATTGGCCATCTGATCTAACTTCTGGAGGCAGTCAAAATGAGTATTTGAATTCTTCCCTACCTTATTCCTGTGCTGAGATACAGGCTGCTCCAACCTGCTGTAAAATGCTTGATTTCGAGAGTGGGCGAAACTAATGAAAACATTGTTGGGGTAAAACCTAAAGGGAAAGACCTAGCACCAAATCCAATTTGCCATCTGATCTAACTTCTGGAGGCAGTCAAAATGATCCTTAGAATTCTTCCCTACCTTATTCCTGTGCTGAGATACAGGCTGCTCCAACCGGCTGTAAAATGCTTGATTTCGAGAGTGAGCGAAACTAATGAAAACATTGTTGGGGTAAAACCTAAAGGGAAAGACCTAGCACCAAATCCAATTTGCCATCTGATCTAACTTCTGGAGGCAGTCAAAATGATCCTTAGAATTCTTCCCTACCTTATTCCTGTGCTGAGATACAGGCTGCTCCAACCTGCTGTAAAATGCTTGATTTTGAGAGTGAGCGAAACTAATGAAAACATTGTTGGGGTAAAACCTAAAGGGAAAGACCTAGCACCAAATCCGATTTGCCATCTGATCTAACTTCTGGAGGCAGTCAAAATGATCCTTAGAATTCTTCCCTACCTTATTCCTGTGCTGAGATACAGGCTGCTCCAACCTGCTGTAAAATGCTTGATTTTGAGAGTGAGCGAAACTAATGAAAACATTGTTGGGGTAAAACCTAAAGGGAAAGGCCTAGCACCAAATTGCATTGGCCATCTGATCTAACTTCTGGAGGCAGTCAAAATGAGTATTTGAATTCTTCCCTACCTTATTCCTGTGCTGAGATACAGGCTGCTCCAACCTGCTGTAAAATGCTTGATTTCGAGAGTGAGCGAAACTAATGAAAACATTGTTGGGGTAAAACCTAAAGGGAAAGACCTAGCACCAAATTCCATTGGCCATCTGATCTAACTTCTGGAGGCAGTCAAAATGATCCTTAGAATTCTTCCCTACCTTATTCCTGTGCTGAGATACAGGCTGCTCCAACCTGCTGTAAAATGCTTGATTTCGAGAGTGAGCGAAACTAATGAAAACATTGTTGGGGTAAAACCTAAAGGGAAAGACCTAGCACCAAATTGCATTGGCCATCTGATCTAACTTCTGGAGGCAGTCAAAATGATCCTTAGAATTCTTCCCTACCTTATTCCTGTGCTGAGATACAGGCTGCTCCAACCTGCTGTAAAATGCTTGATTTCGAGAGTGAGCGAAACTAATGAAAACATTGTTGGGGTAAAACCTAAAGGGAAAGACCTAGCACCAAATCCAATTTGCCATCTGATCTAACTCCTGGAGGCAGTCAAAATGAGTATTTGAATTCTTCCCTACCTTATTCCTGTGCTGAGATACAGGCTGCTCCAACCTGCTGTAAAATGCTTGATTTCGAGAGTGAGCGAAACTAATGAAAACATTGTTGGGGTAAAACCTAAAGGGAAAGACCTAGCACCAAATTCCATTGGCCATCTGATCTAACTTCTGGAGGCAGTCAAAATGATCCTTAGAATTCTTCCCTACCTTATTCCTGTGCTGAGATACAGGCTGCTCCAACCTGCTGTAAAATGCTTGATTTCGAGAGTGAGCGAAACTAATGAAAACATTGTTGGGGTAAAACCTAAAGGGAAAGACCTAGCACCAAATCCAATTTGCCATCTGATCTAACTTCTGGAGGCAGTCAAAATGAGTATTTGAATTCTTCCCTACCTTATTCCTGTGCTGAGATACAGGCTGCTCCAACCTGCTGTAAAATGCTTGATTTCGAGAGTGAGCGAAACTAATGAAAACATTGTTGGGGTAAAACCTAAAGGGAAAGACCTAGCACCAAATTCCATTGGCCATCTGATCTAACTTCTGGAGGCAGTCAAAATGATCCTTAGAATTCTTCCCTACCTTATTCCTGTGCTGAGATACAGGCTGCTCCAACCTGCTGTAAAATGCTTGATTTCGAGAGTGAGCGAAACTAATGAAAACATTGTTGGGGTAAAACCTAAAGGGAAAGACCTAGCACCAAATTCCATTGGCCATCTGATCTAACTTCTGGAGGCAGTCAAAATGATCCTTAGAATTCTTCCCTACCTTATTCCTGTGCTGAGATACAGGCTGCTCCAACCTGCTGTAAAATGCTTGATTTCGAGAGTGAGCGAAACTAATGAAAACATTGTTGGGGTAAAACCTAAAGGGAAAGACCTAGCACCAAATTCCATTGGCCATCTGATCTAACTTCTGGAGGCAGTCAAAATGATCCTTAGAATTCTTCCCTACCTTATTCCTGTGCTGAGATACAGGCTGCTCCAACCTGCTGTAAAATGCTTGATTTCGAGAGTGAGCGAAACTTATGAAAACATTGTTGGGGTAAAACCTAAAGGGAAAGACCTAGCACCAAATCCAATTTGCCATCTGATCTAACTTCTGGAGGCAGTCAAAATGATCCTTAGAATTCTTCCCTACCTTATTCCTGTGCTGAGATACAGGCTGCTCCAACCTGCTGTAAAATGCTTGATTTCGAGAGTGAGCGAAACTAATGAAAACATTGTTGGGGTAAAACCTAAAGGGAAAGACCTAGCACCAAATTCCATTGGCCATCTGATCTAACTTCTGGAGGCAGTCAAAATGATCCTTAGAATTCTTCCCTACCTTATTCCTGTGCTGAGATACAGGCTGCTCCAACCTGCTGTAAAATGCTTGATTTCGAGAGTGAGCGAAACTAATGAAAACATTGTTGGGGTAAAACCTAAAGGGAAAGACCTAGCACCAAATTCCATTGGCCATCTGATCTAACTTCTGGAGGCAGTCAAAATGATCCTTAGAATTCTTCCCTACCTTATTCCTGTGCTGAGATACAGGCTGCTCCAACCTGCTGTAAAATGCTTGATTTCGAGAGTGAGCGAAACTAATGAAAACATTGTTGGGGTAAAACCTAAAGGGAAAGACCTAGCACCAAATCCAATTTGCCATCTGATCTAACTTCTGGAGGCAGTCAAAATGATCCTTAGAATTCTTCCCTACCTTATTCCTGTGCTGAGATACAGGCTGCTCCAACCTGCTGTAAAATGCTTGATTTCGAGAGTGAGCGAAACTAATGAAAACATTGTTGGGGTAAAACCTAAAGGGAAAGACCTAGCACCAAATCCAATTTGCCATCTGATCTAACTTCTGGAGGCAGTCAAAATGATCCTTAGAATTCTTCCCTACCTTATTCCTGTGCTGAGATACAGGCTGCTCCAACCTGCTGTAAAATGCTTGATTTCGAGAGTGAGCGAAACTAATGAAAACATTGTTGGGGTAAAACCTAAAGGGAAAGACCTAGCACCAAATTCCATTGGCCATCTGATCTAACTTCTGGAGGCAGTCAAAATGATCCTTAGAATTCTTCCCTACCTTATTCCTGTGCTGAGATACAGGCTGCTCCAACCTGCTGTAAAATGCTTGATTTCGAGAGTGAGCGAAACTAATGAAAACATTGTTGGGGTAAAACCTAAAGGGAAAGACCTAGCACCAAATTCCATTGGCCATCTGATCTAACTTCTGGAGGCAGTCAAAATGATCCTTAGAATTCTTCCCTACCTTATTCCTGTGCTGAGATACAGGCTGCTCCAACCTGCTGTAAAATGCTTGATTTCGAGAGTGAGCGAAACTAATGAAAACATTGTTGGGGTAAAACCTAAAGGGAAAGACCTAGCACCAAATTCCATTGGCCATCTGATCTAACTTCTGGAGGCAGTCAAAATGAGTATTTGAATTCTTCCCTACCTTATTCCTGTGCTGAGATACAGGCTGCTCCAACCTGCTGTAAAATGCTTGATTTCGAGAGTGAGCGAAACTAATGAAAACATTGTTGGGGTAAAACCTAAAGGGAAAGACCTAGCACCAAATTGCATTGGCCATCTGATCTAACTTCTGGAGGCAGTCAAAATGAGTATTTGAATTCTTCCCTACCTTATTCCTGTGCTGAGATACAGGCTGCTCCAACCTGCTGTAAAATGCTTGATTTCGAGAGTGAGCGAAACTAATGAAAACATTGTTGGGGTAAAACCTAAAGGGAAAGACCTAGCACCAAATTCCATTGGCCATCTGATCTAACTTCTGGAGGCAGTCAAAATGATCCTTAGAATTCTTCCCTACCTTATTCCTGTGCTGAGATACAGGCTGCTCCAACCTGCTGTAAAATGCTTGATTTCGAGAGTGGGCGAAACTAATGAAAACATTGTTGGGGTAAAACCTAAAGGGAAAGACCTAGCACCAAATCCAATTTGCCATCTGATCTAACTTCTGGAGGCAGTCAAAATGATCCTTAGAATTCTTCCCTACCTTATTCCTGTGCTGAGATACAGGCTGCTCCAACCTGCTGTAAAATGCTTGATTTCGAGAGTGAGCGAAACTAATGAAAACATTGTTGGGGTAAAACCTAAAGGGAAAGACCTAGCACCAAATCCAATTTGCCATCTGATCTAACTTCTGGAGGCAGTCAAAATGATCCTTAGAATTCTTCCCTACCTTATTCCTGTGCTGAGATACAGGCTGCTCCAACCTGCTGTAAAATGCTTGATTTTGAGAGTGAGCGAAACTAATGAAAACATTGTTGGGGTAAAACCTAAAGGGAAAGACCTAGCACCAAATCCAATTTGCCATCTGATCTAACTTCTGGAGGCAGTCAAAATGATCCTTAGAATTCTTCCCTACCTTATTCCTGTGCTGAGATACAGGCTGCTCCAACCTGCTGTAAAATGCTTGATTTCGAGAGTGAGCGAAACTAATGAAAACATTGTTGGGGTAAAACCTAAAGGGAAAGGCCTAGCACCAAATTGCATTGGCCATCTGATCTAACTTCTGGAGGCAGTCAAAATGAGTATTTGAATTCTTCCCTACCTTATTCCTGTGCTGAGATACAGGCTGCTCCAACCTGCTGTAAAATGCTTGATTTCGAGAGTGAGCGAAACTAATGAAAACATTGTTGGGGTAAAACCTAAAGGGAAAGACCTAGCACCAAATTCCATTGGCCATCTGATCTAACTTCTGGAGGCAGTCAAAATGATCCTTAGAATTCTTCCCTACCTTATTCCTGTGCTGAGATACAGGCTGCTCCAACCTGCTGTAAAATGCTTGATTTCGAGAGTGAGCGAAACTAATGAAAACATTGTTGGGGTAAAACCTAAAGGGAAAGACCTAGCACCAAATTGCATTGGCCATCTGATCTAACTTCTGGAGGCAGTCAAAATGAGTATTTGAATTCTTCCCTACCTTATTCCTGTGCTGAGATACAGGCTGCTCCAACCTGCTGTAAAATGCTTGATTTCGAGAGTGAGCGAAACTAATGAAAACATTGTTGGGGTAAAACCTAAAGGGAAAGACCTAGCACCAAATCCAATTTGCCATCTGATCTAACTCCTGGAGGCAGTCAAAATGAGTATTTGAATTCTTCCCTACCTTATTCCTGTGCTGAGATACAGGCTGCTCCAACCTGCTGTAAAATGCTTGATTTCGAGAGTGAGCGAAACTAATGAAAACATTGTTGGGGTAAAACCTAAAGGGAAAGACCTAGCACCAAATTCCATTGGCCATCTGATCTAACTTCTGGAGGCAGTCAAAATGATCCTTAGAATTCTTCCCTACCTTATTCCTGTGCTGAGATACAGGCTGCTCCAACCTGCTGTAAAATGCTTGATTTCGAGAGTGAGCGAAACTAATGAAAACATTGTTGGGGTAAAACCTAAAGGGAAAGACCTAGCACCAAATTCCATTGGCCATCTGATCTAACTTCTGGAGGCAGTCAAAATGATCCTTAGAATTCTTCCCTACCTTATTCCTGTGCTGAGATACAGGCTGCTCCAACCTGCTGTAAAATGCTTGATTTCGAGAGTGAGCGAAACTAATGAAAACATTGTTGGGGTAAAACCTAAAGGGAAAGACCTAGCACCAAATCCAATTTGCCATCTGATCTAACTTCTGGAGGCAGTCAAAATGAGTATTTGAATTCTTCCCTACCTTATTCCTGTGCTGAGATACAGGCTGCTCCAACCTGCTGTAAAATGCTTGATTTCGAGAGTGAGCGAAACTAATGAAAACATTGTTGGGGTAAAACCTAAAGGGAAAGACCTAGCACCAAATTCCATTGGCCATCTGATCTAACTTCTGGAGGCAGTCAAAATGATCCTTAGAATTCTTCCCTACCTTATTCCTGTGCTGAGATACAGGCTGCTCCAACCTGCTGTAAAATGCTTGATTTCGAGAGTGAGCGAAACTAATGAAAACATTGTTGGGGTAAAACCTAAAGGGAAAGACCTAGCACCAAATTCCATTGGCCATCTGATCTAACTTCTGGAGGCAGTCAAAATGATCCTTAGAATTCTTCCCTACCTTATTCCTGTGCTGAGATACAGGCTGCTCCAACCTGCTGTAAAATGCTTGATTTCGAGAGTGAGCGAAACTAATGAAAACATTGTTGGGGTAAAACCTAAAGGGAAAGACCTAGCACCAAATTGCATTGGCCATCTGATCTAACTTCTGGAGGCAGTCAAAATGATCCTTAGAATTCTTCCCTACCTTATTCCTGTGCTGAGATACAGGCTGCTCCAACCTGCTGTAAAATGCTTGATTTCGAGAGTGAGCGAAACTTATGAAAACATTGTTGGGGTAAAACCTAAAGGGAAAGACCTAGCACCAAATTGCATTGGCCATCTGATCTAACTTCTGGAGGCAGTCAAAATGATCCTTAGAATTCTTCCCTACCTTATTCCTGTGCTGAGATACAGGCTGCTCCAACCTGCTGTAAAATGCTTGATTTCGAGAGTGAGCGAAACTAATGAAAACATTGTTGGGGTAAAACCTAAAGGGAAAGACCTAGCACCAAATTCCATTGGCCATCTGATCTAACTTCTGGAGGCAGTCAAAATGATCCTTAGAATTCTTCCCTACCTTATTCCTGTGCTGAGATACAGGCTGCTCCAACCTGCTGTAAAATGCTTGATTTCGAGAGTGAGCGAAACTAATGAAAACATTGTTGGGGTAAAACCTAAAGGGAAAGACCTAGCACCAAATTCCATTGGCCATCTGATCTAACTTCTGGAGGCAGTCAAAATGAGTATTTGAATTCTTCCCTACCTTATTCCTGTGCTGAGATACAGGCTGCTCCAACCTGCTGTAAAATGCTTGATTTCGAGAGTGAGCGAAACTAATGAAAACATTGTTGGGGTAAAACCTAAAGGGAAAGACCTAGCACCAAATCCAATTTGCCATCTGATCTAACTTCTGGAGGCAGTCAAAATGATCCTTAGAATTCTTCCCTACCTTATTCCTGTGCTGAGATACAGGCTGCTCCAACCTGCTGTAAAATGCTTGATTTTGAGAGTGAGCGAAACTAATGAAAACATTGTTGGGGTAAAACCTAAAGGGAAAGACATAGCACCAAATCCAATTTGCCATCTGATCTAACTTCTGGAGGCAGTCAAAATGATCCTTAGAATTCTTCCCTACCTTATTCCTGTGCTGAGATACAGGCTGCTCCAACCTGCTGTAAAATGCTTGATTTCGAGAGTGAGCGAAACTAATGAAAACATTGTTGGGGTAAAACCTAAAGGGAAAGGCCTAGCACCAAATTGCATTGGCCATCTGATCTAACTTCTGGAGGCAGTCAAAATGAGTATTTGAATTCTTCCCTACCTTATTCCTGTGCTGAGATACAGGCTGCTCCAACCTGCTGTAAAATGCTTGATTTCGAGAGTGAGCGAAACTAATGAAAACATTGTTGGGGTAAAACCTAAAGGGAAAGACCTAGCACCAAATTCCATTGGCCATCTGATCTAACTTCTGGAGGCAGTCAAAATGATCCTTAGAATTCTTCCCTACCTTATTCCTGTGCTGAGATACAGGCTGCTCCAACCTGCTGTAAAATGCTTGATTTCGAGAGTGAGCGAAACTAATGAAAACATTGTTGGGGTAAAACCTAAAGGGAAAGACCTAGCACCAAATTGCATTGGCCATCTGATCTAACTTCTGGAGGCAGTCAAAATGAGTATTTGAATTCTTCCCTACCTTATTCCTGTGCTGAGATACAGGCTGCTCCAACCTGCTGTAAAATGCTTGATTTCGAGAGTGAGCGAAACTAATGAAAACATTGTTGGGGTAAAACCTAAAGGGAAAGACCTAGCACCAAATCCAATTTGCCATCTGATCTAACTCCTGGAGGCAGTCAAAATGAGTATTTGAATTCTTCCCTACCTTATTCCTGTGCTGAGATACAGGCTGCTCCAACCTGCTGTAAAATGCTTGATTTCGAGAGTGAGCGAAACTAATGAAAACATTGTTGGGGTAAAACCTAAAGGGAAAGACCTAGCACCAAATTCCATTGGCCATCTGATCTAACTTCTGGAGGCAGTCAAAATGATCCTTAGAATTCTTCCCTACCTTATTCCTGTGCTGAGATACAGGCTGCTCCAACCTGCTGTAAAATGCTTGATTTCGAGAGTGAGCGAAACTAATGAAAACATTGTTGGGGTAAAACCTAAAGGGAAAGACCTAGCACCAAATTCCATTGGCCATCTGATCTAACTTCTGGAGGCAGTCAAAATGATCCTTAGAATTCTTCCCTACCTTATTCCTGTGCTGAGATACAGGCTGCTCCAACCTGCTGTAAAATGCTTGATTTCGAGAGTGAGCGAAACTAATGAAAACATTGTTGGGGTAAAACCTAAAGGGAAAGACCTAGCACCAAATCCAATTTGCCATCTGATCTAACTTCTGGAGGCAGTCAAAATGAGTATTTGAATTCTTCCCTACCTTATTCCTGTGCTGAGATACAGGCTGCTCCAACCTGCTGTAAAATGCTTGATTTCGAGAGTGAGCGAAACTAATGAAAACATTGTTGGGGTAAAACCTAAAGGGAAAGACCTAGCACCAAATTCCATTGGCCATCTGATCTAACTTCTGGAGGCAGTCAAAATGATCCTTAGAATTCTTCCCTACCTTATTCCTGTGCTGAGATACAGGCTGCTCCAACCTGCTGTAAAATGCTTGATTTCGAGAGTGAGCGAAACTAATGAAAACATTGTTGGGGTAAAACCTAAAGGGAAAGACCTAGCACCAAATTCCATTGGCCATCTGATCTAACTTCTGGAGGCAGTCAAAATGATCCTTAGAATTCTTCCCTACCTTATTCCTGTGCTGAGATACAGGCTGCTCCAACCTGCTGTAAAATGCTTGATTTCGAGAGTGAGCGAAACTAATGAAAACATTGTTGGGGTAAAACCTAAAGGGAAAGACCTAGCACCAAATTGCATTGGCCATCTGATCTAACTTCTGGAGGCAGTCAAAATGATCCTTAGAATTCTTCCCTACCTTATTCCTGTGCTGAGATACAGGCTGCTCCAACCTGCTGTAAAATGCTTGATTTCGAGAGTGAGCGAAACTTATGAAAACATTGTTGGGGTAAAACCTAAAGGGAAAGACCTAGCACCAAATTCCATTGGCCATCTGATCTAACTTCTGGAGGCAGTCAAAATGATCCTTAGAATTCTTCCCTACCTTATTCCTGTGCTGAGATACAGGCTGCTCCAACCTGCTGTAAAATGCTTGATTTCGAGAGTGAGCGAAACTAATGAAAACATTGTTGGGGTAAAACCTAAAGGGAAAGACCTAGCACCAAATTCCATTGGCCATCTGATCTAACTTCTGGAGGCAGTCAAAATGATCCTTAGAATTCTTCCCTACCTTATTCCTGTGCTGAGATACAGGCTGCTCCAACCTGCTGTAAAATGCTTGATTTCGAGAGTGAGCGAAACTAATGAAAACATTGTTGGGGTAAAACCTAAAGGGAAAGACCTAGCACCAAATTCCATTGGCCATCTGATCTAACTTCTGGAGGCAGTCAAAATGAGTATTTGAATTCTTCCCTACCTTATTCCTGTGCTGAGATACAGGCTGCTCCAACCTGCTGTAAAATGCTTGATTTCGAGAGTGAGCGAAACTAATGAAAACATTGTTGGGGTAAAACCTAAAGGGAAAGACCTAGCACCAAATCCAATTTGCCATCTGATCTAACTTCTGGAGGCAGTCAAAATGATCCTTAGAATTCTTCCCTACCTTATTCCTGTGCTGAGATACAGGCTGCTCCAACCTGCTGTAAAATGCTTGATTTCGAGAGTGAGCGAAACTAATGAAAACATTGTTGGGGTAAAACCTAAAGGGAAAGACCTAGCACCAAATCCAATTTGCCATCTGATCTAACTTCTGGAGGCAGTCAAAATGATCCTTAGAATTCTTCCCTACCTTATTCCTGTGCTGAGATACAGGCTGCTCCAACCTGCTGTAAAATGCTTGATTTCGAGAGTGAGCGAAACTAATGAAAACATTGTTGGGGTAAAACCTAAAGGGAAAGACCTAGCACCAAATTCCATTGGCCATCTGATCTAACTTCTGGAGGCAGTCAAAATGATCCTTAGAATTCTTCCCTACCTTATTCCTGTGCTGAGATACAGGCTGCTCCAACCTGCTGTAAAATGCTTGATTTCGAGAGTGAGCGAAACTAATGAAAACATTGTTGGGGTAAAACCTAAAGGGAAAGACCTAGCACCAAATTCCATTGGCCATCTGATCTAACTTCTGGAGGCAGTCAAAATGATCCTTAGAATTCTTCCCTACCTTATTCCTGTGCTGAGATACAGGCTGCTCCAACCTGCTGTAAAATGCTTGATTTCGAGAGTGAGCGAAACTAATGAAAACATTGTTGGGGTAAAACCTAAAGGGAAAGACCTAGCACCAAATCCAATTTGCCATCTGATCTAACTTCTGGAGGCAGTCAAAATGATCCTTAGAATTCTTCCCTACCTTATTCCTGTGCTGAGATACAGGCTGCTCCAACCTGCTGTAAAATGCTTGATTTCGAGAGTGAGCGAAACTTATGAAAACATTGTTGGGGTAAAACCTAAAGGGAAAGACCTAGCACCAAATTCCATTGGCCATCTGATCTAACTTCTGGAGGCAGTCAAAATGATCCTTAGAATTCTTCCCTACCTTATTCCTGTGCTGAGATACAGGCTGCTCCAACCTGCTGTAAAATGCTTGATTTCGAGAGTGAGCGAAACTAATGAAAACATTGTTGGGGTAAAACCTAAAGGGAAAGACCTAGCACCAAATTCCATTGGCCATCTGATCTAACTTCTGGAGGCAGTCAAAATGAGTATTTGAATTCTTCCCTACCTTATTCCTGTGCTGAGATACAGGCTGCTCCAACCTGCTGTAAAATGCTTGATTTCGAGAGTGAGCGAAACTAATGAAAACATTGTTGGGGTAAAACCTAAAGGGAAAGACCTAGCACCAAATCCAATTTGCCATCTGATCTAACTTCTGGAGGCAGTCAAAATGATCCTTAGAATTCTTCCCTACCTTATTCCTGTGCTGAGATACAGGCTGCTCCAACCTGCTGTAAAATGCTTGATTTCGAGAGTGAGCGAAACTAATGAAAACATTGTTGGGGTAAAACCTAAAGGGAAAGACCTAGCACCAAATTCCATTGGCCATCTGATCTAACTTCTGGAGGCAGTCAAAATGAGTATTTGAATTCTTCCCTACCTTATTCCTGTGCTGAGATACAGGCTGCTCCAACCTGCTGTAAAATGCTTGATTTCGAGAGTGAGCGAAACTAATGAAAACATTGTTGGGGTAAAACCTAAAGGGAAAGACCTAGCACCAAATCCAATTTGCCATCTGATCTAACTTCTGGAGGCAGTCAAAATGATCCTTAGAATTCTTCCCTACCTTATTCCTGTGCTGAGATACAGGCTGCTCCAACCTGCTGTAAAATGCTTGATTTCGAGAGTGAGCGAAACTAATGAAAACATTGTTGGGGTAAAACCTAAAGGGAAAGACCTAGCACCAAATCCAATTTGCCATCTGATCTAACTTCTGGAGGCAGTCAAAATGATCCTTAGAATTCTTCCCTACCTTATTCCTGTGCTGAGATACAGGCTGCTCCAACCTGCTGTAAAATGCTTGATTTCGAGAGTGAGCGAAACTAATGAAAACATTGTTGGGGTAAAACCTAAAGGGAAAGACCTAGCACCAAATCCAATTTGCCATCTGATCTAACTTCTGGAGGCAGTCAAAATGATCCTTAGAATTCTTCCCTACCTTATTCCTGTGCTGAGATACAGGCTGCTCCAACCTGCTGTAAAATGCTTGATTTCGAGAGTGAGCGAAACTAATGAAAACATTGTTGGGGTAAAACCTAAAGGGAAAGACCTAGCACCAAATTCCATTGGCCATCTGATCTAACTTCTGGAGGCAGTCAAAATGATCCTTAGAATTCTTCCCTACCTTATTCCTGTGCTGAGATACAGGCTGCTCCAACCTGCTGTAAAATGCTTGATTTCGAGAGTGAGCGAAACTAATGAAAACATTGTTGGGGTAAAACCTAAAGGGAAAGACCTAGCACCAAATTCCATTGGCCATCTGATCTAACTTCTGGAGGCAGTCAAAATGATCCTTAGAATTCTTCCCTACCTTATTCCTGTGCTGAGATACAGGCTGCTCCAACCTGCTGTAAAATGCTTGATTTCGAGAGTGAGCGAAACTAATGAAAACATTGTTGGGGTAAAACCTAAAGGGAAAGACCTAGCACCAAATCCAATTTGCCATCTGATCTAACTTCTGGAGGCAGTCAAAATGATCCTTAGAATTCTTCCCTACCTTATTCCTGTGCTGAGATACAGGCTGCTCCAACCTGCTGTAAAATGCTTGATTTCGAGAGTGAGCGAAACTAATGAAAACATTGTTGGGGTAAAACCTAAAGGGAAAGACCTAGCACCAAATTCCATTGGCCATCTGATCTAACTTCTGGAGGCAGTCAAAATGATCCTTAGAATTCTTCCCTACCTTATTCCTGTGCTGAGATACAGGCTGCTCCAACCTGCTGTAAAATGCTTGATTTCGAGAGTGAGCGAAACTAATGAAAACATTGTTGGGGTAAAACCTAAAGGGAAAGGCCTAGCACCAAATTGCATTGGCCATCTGATCTAACTTCTGGAGGCAGTCAAAATGAGTATTTGAATTCTTCCCTACCTTATTCCTGTGCTGAGATACAGGCTGCTCCAACCTGCTGTAAAATGCTTGATTTCGAGAGTGAGCGAAACTAATGAAAACATTGTTGGGGTAAAACCTAAAGGGAAAGACCTAGCACCAAATCCAATTTGCCATCTGATCTAACTTCTGGAGGCAGTCAAAATGATCCTTAGAATTCTTCCCTACCTTATTCCTGTGCTGAGATACAGGCTGCTCCAACCTGCTGTAAAATGCTTGATTTCGAGAGTGAGCGAAACTAATGAAAACATTGTTGGGGTAAAACCTAAAGGGAAAGACCTAGCACCAAATCCAATTTGCCATCTGATCTAACTTCTGGAGGCAGTCAAAATGATCCTTAGAATTCTTCCCTACCTTATTCCTGTGCTGAGATACAGGCTGCTCCAACCTGCTGTAAAATGCTTGATTTCGAGAGTGAGCGAAACTAATGAAAACATTGTTGGGGTAAAACCTAAAGGGAAAGACCTAGCACCAAATTCCATTGGCCATCTGATCTAACTTCTGGAGGCAGTCAAAATGAGTATTTGAATTCTTCCCTACCTTATTCCTGTGCTGAGATACAGGCTGCTCCAACCTGCTGTAAAATGCTTGATTTCGAGAGTGAGCGAAACTAATGAAAACATTGTTGGGGTAAAACCTAAAGGGAAAGACCTAGCACCAAATCCAATTTGCCATCTGATCTAACTTCTGGAGGCAGTCAAAATGATCCTTAGAATTCTTCCCTACCTTATTCCTGTGCTGAGATACAGGCTGCTCCAACCTGCTGTAAAATGCTTGATTTCGAGAGTGAGCGAAACTAATGAAAACATTGTTGGGGTAAAACCTAAAGGGAAAGACCTAGCACCAAATCCAATTTGCCATCTGATCTAACTTCTGGAGGCAGTCAAAATGATCCTTAGAATTCTTCCCTACCTTATTCCTGTGCTGAGATACAGGCTGCTCCAACCTGCTGTAAAATGCTTGATTTCGAGAGTGAGCGAAACTAATGAAAACATTGTTGGGGTAAAACCTAAAGGGAAAGACCTAGCACCAAATCCAATTTGCCATCTGATCTAACTTCTGGAGGCAGTCAAAATGATCCTTAGAATTCTTCCCTACCTTATTCCTGTGCTGAGATACAGGCTGCTCCAACCTGCTGTAAAATGCTTGATTTCGAGAGTGAGCGAAACTAATGAAAACATTGTTGGGGTAAAACCTAAAGGGAAAGACCTAGCACCAAATCCAATTTGCCATCTGATCTAACTTCTGGAGGCAGTCAAAATGATCCTTAGAATTCTTCCCTACCTTATTCCTGTGCTGAGATACAGGCTGCTCCAACCTGCTGTAAAATGCTTGATTTCGAGAGTGAGCGAAACTAATGAAAACATTGTTGGGGTAAAACCTAAAGGGAAAGACCTAGCACCAAATTGCATTGGCCATCTGATCTAACTTCTGGAGGCAGTCAAAATGATCCTTAGAATTCTTCCCTACCTTATTCCTGTGCTGAGATACAGGCTGCTCCAACCTGCTGTAAAATGCTTGATTTCGAGAGTGAGCGAAACTAATGAAAACATTGTTGGGGTAAAACCTAAAGGGAAAGACCTAGCACCAAATTCCATTGGCCATCTGATCTAACTTCTGGAGGCAGTCAAAATGAGTATTTGAATTCTTCCCTACCTTATTCCTGTGCTGAGATACAGGCTGCTCCAACCTGCTGTAAAATGCTTGATTTCGAGAGTGAGCGAAACTAATGAAAACATTGTTGGGGTAAAACCTAAAGGGAAAGACCTAGCACCAAATTCCATTGGCCATCTGATCTAACTTCTGGAGGCAGTCAAAATGATCCTTAGAATTCTTCCCTACCTTATTCCTGTGCTGAGATACAGGCTGCTCCAACCTGCTGTAAAATGCTTGATTTCGAGAGTGAGCGAAACTAATGAAACCATTGTTGGGGTAAAACCTAAAGGGAAAGACCTAGCACCAAATCCAAATTGCCATCTGATCTAACTTCTGGAGGCAGTCAAAATGATCCTTAGAATTCTTCCCTACCTTATTCCTGTGCTGAGATACAGGCTGCTCCAACCTGCTGTAAAATGCTTGATTTCGAGAGTGAGCGAAACTAATGAAAACATTGTTGGGGTAAAACCTAAAGGGAAAGGCCTAGCACCAAATTGCATTGGCCATCTGATCTAACTTCTGGAGGCAGTCAAAATGAGTATTTGAATTCTTCCCTACCTTATTCCTGTGCTGAGATACAGGCTGCTCCAACCTGCTGTAAAATGCTTGATTTCGAGAGTGAGCGAAACTAATGAAAACATTGTTGGGGTAAAACCTAAAGGGAAAGACCTAGCACCAAATCCAATTTGCCATCTGATCTAACTTCTGGAGGCAGTCAAAATGATCCTTAGAATTCTTCCCTACCTTATTCCTGTGCTGAGATACAGGCTGCTCCAACCTGCTGTAAAATGCTTGATTTCGAGAGTGAGCGAAACTAATGAAAACATTGTTGGGGTAAAACCTAAAGGGAAAGACCTAGCACCAAATCCAAATTGCCATCTGATCTAACTTCTGGAGGCAGTCAAAATGATCCTTAGAATTCTTCCCTACCTTATTCCTGTGCTGAGATACAGGCTGCTCCAACCTGCTGTAAAATGCTTGATTTCGAGAGTGAGCGAAACTAATGAAAACATTGTTGGGGTAAAACCTAAAGGGAAAGGCCTAGCACCAAATTGCATTGGCCATCTGATCTAACTTCTGGAGGCAGTCAAAATGAGTATTTGAATTCTTCCCTACCTTATTCCTGTGCTGAGATACAGGCTGCTCCAACCTGCTGTAAAATGCTTGATTTCGAGAGTGAGCGAAACTAATGAAAACATTGTTGGGGTAAAACCTAAAGGGAAAGACCTAGCACCAAATCCAAATTGCCATCTGATCTAACTTCTGGAGGCAGTCAAAATGATCCTTAGAATTCTTCCCTACCTTATTCCTGTGCTGAGATACAGGCTGCTCCAACCTGCTGTAAAATGCTTGATTTCGAGAGTGAGCGAAACTAATGAAAACATTGTTGGGGTAAAACCTAAAGGGAAAGACCTAGCACCAAATCCAATTTGCCATCTGATCTAACTTCTGGAGGCAGTCAAAATGATCCTTAGAATTCTTCCCTACCTTATTCCTGTGCTGAGATACAGGCTGCTCCAACCTGCTGTAAAATGCTTGATTTCGAGAGTGAGCGAAACTAATGAAAACATTGTTGGGGTAAAACCTAAAGGGAAAGACCTAGCACCAAATTCCATTGGCCATCTGATCTAACTTCTGGAGGCAGTCAAAATGATCCTTAGAATTCTTCCCTACCTTATTCCTGTGCTGAGATACAGGCTGCTCCAACCTGCTGTAAAATGCTTGATTTCGAGAGTGAGCGAAACTAATGAAAACATTGTTGGGGTAAAACCTAAAGGGAAAGACCTAGCACCAAATCCAAATTGCCATCTGATCTAACTTCTGGAGGCAGTCAAAATGATCCTTAGAATTCTTCCCTACCTTATTCCTGTGCTGAGATACAGGCTGCTCCAACCTGCTGTAAAATGCTTGATTTCGAGAGTGAGCGAAACTAATGAAAACATTGTTGGGGTAAAACCTAAAGGGAAAGACCTAGCACCAAATCCAATTTGCCATCTGATCTAACTTCTGGAGGCAGTCAAAATGATCCTTAGAATTCTTCCCTACCTTATTCCTGTGCTGAGATACAGGCTGCTCCAACCTGCTGTAAAATGCTTGATTTCGAGAGTGAGCGAAACTAATGAAAACATTGTTGGGGTAAAACCTAAAGGGAAAGACCTAGCACCAAATCCAATTTGCCATCTGATCTAACTTCTGGAGGCAGTCAAAATGATCCTTAGAATTCTTCCCTACCTTATTCCTGTGCTGAGATACAGGCTGCTCCAACCTGCTGTAAAATGCTTGATTTCGAGAGTGAGCGAAACTAATGAAAACATTGTTGGGGTAAAACCTAAAGGGAAAGACCTAGCACCAAATCCAATTTGCCATCTGATCTAACTTCTGGAGGCAGTCAAAATGATCCTTAGAATTCTTCCCTACCTTATTCCTGTGCTGAGATACAGGCTGCTCCAACCTGCTGTAAAATGCTTGATTTCGAGAGTGAGCGAAACTAATGAAAACATTGTTGGGGTAAAACCTAAAGGGAAAGACCTAGCACCAAATCCAATTTGCCATCTGATCTAACTTCTGGAGGCAGTCAAAATGATCCTTAGAATTCTTCCCTACCTTATTCCTGTGCTGAGATACAGGCTGCTCCAACCTGCTGTAAAATGCTTGATTTCGAGAGTGAGCGAAACTAATGAAAACATTGTTGGGGTAAAACCTAAAGGGAAAGACCTAGCACCAAATCCAATTTGCCATCTGATCTAACTTCTGGAGGCAGTCAAAATGATCCTTAGAATTCTTCCCTACCTTATTCCTGTGCTGAGATACAGGCTGCTCCAACCTGCTGTAAAATGCTTGATTTCGAGAGTGAGCGAAACTAATGAAAACATTGTTGGGGTAAAACCTAAAGGGAAAGACCTAGCACCAAATTCCATTGGCCATCTGATCTAACTTCTGGAGGCAGTCAAAATGAGTATTTGAATTCTTCCCTACCTTATTCCTGTGCTGAGATACAGGCTGCTCCAACCTGCTGTAAAATGCTTGATTTCGAGAGTGAGCGAAACTAATGAAAACATTGTTGGGGTAAAACCTAAAGGGAAAGACCTAGCACCAAATTCCATTGGCCATCTGATCTAACTTCTGGAGGCAGTCAAAATGATCCTTAGAATTCTTCCCTACCTTATTCCTGTGCTGAGATACAGGCTGCTCCAACCTGCTGTAAAATGCTTGATTTCGAGAGTGAGCGAAACTAATGAAAACATTGTTGGGGTAAAACCTAAAGGGAAAGACCTAGCACCAAATTCCATTGGCCATCTGATCTAACTTCTGGAGGCAGTCAAAATGATCCTTAGAATTCTTCCCTACCTTATTCCTGTGCTGAGATACAGGCTGCTCCAACCTGCTGTAAAATGCTTGATTTCGAGAGTGAGCGAAACTAATGAAAACATTGTTGGGGTAAAACCTAAAGGGAAAGACCTAGCACCAAATCCAAATTGCCATCTGATCTAACTTCTGGAGGCAGTCAAAATGATCCTTAGAATTCTTCCCTACCTTATTCCTGTGCTGAGATACAGGCTGCTCCAACCTGCTGTAAAATGCTTGATTTCGAGAGTGAGCGAAACTAATGAAAACATTGTTGGGGTAAAACCTAAAGGGAAAGGCCTAGCACCAAATTGCATTGGCCATCTGATCTAACTTCTGGAGGCAGTCAAAATGAGTATTTGAATTCTTCCCTACCTTATTCCTGTGCTGAGATACAGGCTGCTCCAACCTGCTGTAAAATGCTTGATTTCGAGAGTGAGCGAAACTAATGAAAACATTGTTGGGGTAAAACCTAAAGGGAAAGACCTAGCACCAAATCCAATTTGCCATCTGATCTAACTTCTGGAGGCAGTCAAAATGATCCTTAGAATTCTTCCCTACCTTATTCCTGTGCTGAGATACAGGCTGCTCCAACCTGCTGTAAAATGCTTGATTTCGAGAGTGAGCGAAACTAATGAAAACATTGTTGGGGTAAAACCTAAAGGGAAAGACCTAGCACCAAATCCAATTTGCCATCTGATCTAACTTCTGGAGGCAGTCAAAATGAGTATTTGAATTCTTCCCTACCTTATTCCTGTGCTGAGATACAGGCTGCTCCAACCTGCTGTAAAATGCTTGATTTCGAGAGTGAGCGAAACTAATGAAAACATTGTTGGGGTAAAACCTAAAGGGAAAGACCTAGCACCAAATTGCATTGGCCATCTGATCTAACTTCTGGAGGCAGTCAAAATGATCCTTAGAATTCTTCCCTACCTTATTCCTGTGCTGAGATACAGGCTGCTCCAACCTGCTGTAAAATGCTTGATTTCGAGAGTGAGCGAAACTAATGAAAACATTGTTGGGGTAAAACCTAAAGGGAAAGACCTAGCACCAAATCCAATTTGCCATCTGATCTAACTTCTGGAGGCAGTCAAAATGATCCTTAGAATTCTTCCCTACCTTATTCCTGTGCTGAGATACAGGCTGCTCCAACCTGCTGTAAAATGCTTGATTTCGAGAGTGAGCGAAACTAATGAAACCATTGTTGGGGTAAAACCTAAAGGGAAAGACCTAGCACCAAATTCCATTGGCCATCTGATCTAACTTCTGGAGGCAGTCAAAATGATCCTTAGAATTCTTCCCTACCTTATTCCTGTGCTGAGATACAGGCTGCTCCAACCTGCTGTAAAATGCTTGATTTCGAGAGTGAGCGAAACTAATGAAAACATTGTTGGGGTAAAACCTAAAGGGAAAGACCTAGCACCAAATCCAATTTGCCATCTGATCTAACTTCTGGAGGCAGTCAAAATGATCCTTAGAATTCTTCCCTACCTTATTCCTGTGCTGAGATACAGGCTGCTCCAACCTGCTGTAAAATGCTTGATTTCGAGAGTGAACGAAACTAATGAAAACATTGTTGGGGTAAAACCTAAAGGGAAAGACCTAGCACCAAATCCAATTTGCCATCTGATCTAACTTCTGGAGGCAGTCAAAATGATCCTTAGAATTCTTCCCTACCTTATTCCTGTGCTGAGATACAGGCTGCTCCAACCTGCTGTAAAATGCTTGATTTCGAGAGTGAGCGAAACTAATGAAAACATTGTTGGGGTAAAACCTAAAGGGAAAGACCTAGCACCAAATTCCATTGGCCATCTGATCTAACTTCTGGAGGCAGTCAAAATGAGTATTTGAATTCTTCCCTACCTTATTCCTGTGCTGAGATACAGGCTGCTCCAACCTGCTGTAAAATGCTTGATTTCGAGAGTGAGCGAAACTAATGAAAACATTGTTGGGGTAAAACCTAAAGGGAAAGACCTAGCACCAAATTCCATTGGCCATCTGATCTAACTTCAGGAGGCAGTCAAAATGATCCTTAGAATTCTTCCCTACCTTATTCCTGTGCTGAGATACAGGCTGCTCCAACCTGCTGTAAAATGCTTGATTTCGAGAGTGAGCGAAACTAATGAAAACATTGTTGGGGTAAAACCTAAAGGGAAAGACCTAGCACCAAATTCCATTGGCCATCTGATCTAACTTCTGGAGGCAGTCAAAATGATCCTTAGAATTCTTCCCTACCTTATTCCTGTGCTGAGATACAGGCTGCTCCAACCTGCTGTAAAATGCTTGATTTCGAGAGTGAGCGAAACTAATGAAAACATTGTTGGGGTAAAACCTAAAGGGAAAGGCCTAGCACCAAATTGCATTGGCCATCTGATCTAACTTCTGGAGGCAGTCAAAATGAGTATTTGAATTCTTCCCTACCTTATTCCTGTGCTGAGATACAGGCTGCTCCAACCTGCTGTAAAATGCTTGATTTCGAGAGTGAGCGAAACTAATGAAAACATTGTTGGGGTAAAACCTAAAGGGAAAGACCTAGCACCAAATCCAATTTGCCATCTGATCTAACTTCTGGAGGCAGTCAAAATGATCCTTAGAATTCTTCCCTACCTTATTCCTGTGCTGAGATACAGGCTGCTCCAACCTGCTGTAAAATGCTTGATTTCGAGAGTGAGCGAAACTAATGAAAACATTGTTGGGGTAAAACCTAAAGGGAAAGACCTAGCACCAAATCCAATTTGCCATCTGATCTAACTTCTGGAGGCAGTCAAAATGAGTATTTGAATTCTTCCCTACCTTATTCCTGTGCTGAGATACAGGCTGCTCCAACCTGCTGTAAAATGCTTGATTTCGAGAGTGAGCGAAACTAATGAAAACATTGTTGGGGTAAAACCTAAAGGGAAAGACCTAGCACCAAATTGCATTGGCCATCTGATCTAACTTCTGGAGGCAGTCAAAATGATCCTTAGAATTCTTCCCTACCTTATTCCTGTGCTGAGATACAGGCTGCTCCAACCTGCTGTAAAATGCTTGATTTCGAGAGTGAGCGAAACTAATGAAAACATTGTTGGGGTAAAACCTAAAGGGAAAGACCTAGCACCAAATCCAATTTGCCATCTGATCTAACTTCTGGAGGCAGTCAAAATGATCCTTAGAATTCTTCCCTACCTTATTCCTGTGCTGAGATACAGGCTGCTCCAACCTGCTGTAAAATGCTTGATTTCGAGAGTGAGTGAAACTAATGAAAACATTGTTGGGGTAAAACCTAAAGGGAAAGACCTAGCACCAAATCCAATTTGCCATCTGATCTAACTTCTGGAGGCAGTCAAAATGAGTATTTGAATTCTTCCCTACCTTATTCCTGTGCTGAGATACAGGCTGCTCCAACCTGCTGTAAAATGCTTGATTTCGAGAGTGAGCGAAACTAATGAAAACATTGTTGGGGTAAAACCTAAAGGGAAAGACCTAGCACCAAATTGCATTGGCCATCTGATCTAACTTCTGGAGGCAGTCAAAATGATCCTTAGAATTCTTCCCTACCTTATTCCTGTGCTGAGATACAGGCTGCTCCAACCTGCTGTAAAATGCTTGATTTCGAGAGTGAGCGAAACTAATGAAAACATTGTTGGGGTAAAACCTAAAGGGAAAGACCTAGCACCAAATCCAATTTGCCATCTGATCTAACTTCTGGAGGCAGTCAAAATGATCCTTAGAATTCTTCCCTACCTTATTCCTGTGCTGAGATACAGGCTGCTCCAACCTGCTGTAAAATGCTTGATTTCGAGAGTGAGCGAAACTAATGAAACCATTGTTGGGGTAAAACCTAAAGGGAAAGACCTAGCACCAAATCCAATTTGCCATCTGATCTAACTTCTGGAGGCAGTCAAAATGATCCTTAGAATTCTTCCCTACCTTATTCCTGTGCTGAGATACAGGCTGCTCCAACCTGCTGTAAAATGCTTGATTTCGAGAGTGAGCGAAACTAATGAAAACATTGTTGGGGTAAAACCTAAAGGGAAAGACCTAGCACCAAATCCAATTTGCCATCTGATCTAACTTCTGGAGGCAGTCAAAATGATCCTTAGAATTCTTCCCTACCTTATTCCTGTGCTGAGATACAGGCTGCTCCAACCTGCTGTAAAATGCTTGATTTCGAGAGTGAACGAAACTAATGAAAACATTGTTGGGGTAAAACCTAAAGGGAAAGACCTAGCACCAAATCCAATTTGCCATCTGATCTAACTTCTGGAGGCAGTCAAAATGATCCTTAGAATTCTTCCCTACCTTATTCCTGTGCTGAGATACAGGCTGCTCCAACCTGCTGTAAAATGCTTGATTTCGAGAGTGAGCGAAACTAATGAAAACATTGTTGGGGTAAAACCTAAAGGGAAAGACCTAGCACCAAATTCCATTGGCCATCTGATCTAACTTCTGGAGGCAGTCAAAATGAGTATTTGAATTCTTCCCTACCTTATTCCTGTGCTGAGATACAGGCTGCTCCAACCTGCTGTAAAATGCTTGATTTCGAGAGTGAGCGAAACTAATGAAAACATTGTTGGGGTAAAACCTAAAGGGAAAGACCTAGCACCAAATTCCATTGGCCATCTGATCTAACTTCAGGAGGCAGTCAAAATGATCCTTAGAATTCTTCCCTACCTTATTCCTGTGCTGAGATACAGGCTGCTCCAACCTGCTGTAAAATGCTTGATTTCGAGAGTGAGCGAAACTAATGAAAACATTGTTGGGGTAAAACCTAAAGGGAAAGACCTAGCACCAAATTCCATTGGCCATCTGATCTAACTTCTGGAGGCAGTCAAAATGATCCTTAGAATTCTTCCCTACCTTATTCCTGTGCTGAGATACAGGCTGCTCCAACCTGCTGTAAAATGCTTGATTTCGAGAGTGAGCGAAACTAATGAAAACATTGTTGGGGTAAAACCTAAAGGGAAAGGCCTAGCACCAAATTGCATTGGCCATCTGATCTAACTTCTGGAGGCAGTCAAAATGAGTATTTGAATTCTTCCCTACCTTATTCCTGTGCTGAGATACAGGCTGCTCCAACCTGCTGTAAAATGCTTGATTTCGAGAGTGAGCGAAACTAATGAAAACATTGTTGGGGTAAAACCTAAAGGGAAAGACCTAGCACCAAATCCAATTTGCCATCTGATCTAACTTCTGGAGGCAGTCAAAATGATCCTTAGAATTCTTCCCTACCTTATTCCTGTGCTGAGATACAGGCTGCTCCAACCTGCTGTAAAATGCTTGATTTCGAGAGTGAGCGAAACTAATGAAAACATTGTTGGGGTAAAACCTAAAGGGAAAGACCTAGCACCAAATCCAATTTGCCATCTGATCTAACTTCTGGAGGCAGTCAAAATGAGTATTTGAATTCTTCCCTACCTTATTCCTGTGCTGAGATACAGGCTGCTCCAACCTGCTGTAAAATGCTTGATTTCGAGAGTGAGCGAAACTAATGAAAACATTGTTGGGGTAAAACCTAAAGGGAAAGACCTAGCACCAAATTGCATTGGCCATCTGATCTAACTTCTGGAGGCAGTCAAAATGATCCTTAGAATTCTTCCCTACCTTATTCCTGTGCTGAGATACAGGCTGCTCCAACCTGCTGTAAAATGCTTGATTTCGAGAGTGAGCGAAACTAATGAAAACATTGTTGGGGTAAAACCTAAAGGGAAAGACCTAGCACCAAATCCAATTTGCCATCTGATCTAACTTCTGGAGGCAGTCAAAATGATCCTTAGAATTCTTCCCTACCTTATTCCTGTGCTGAGATACAGGCTGCTCCAACCTGCTGTAAAATGCTTGATTTCGAGAGTGAGCGAAACTAATGAAAACATTGTTGGGGTAAAACCTAAAGGGAAAGACCTAGCACCAAATCCAATTTGCCATCTGATCTAACTTCTGGAGGCAGTCAAAATGATCCTTAGAATTCTTCCCTACCTTATTCCTGTGCTGAGATACAGGCTGCTCCAACCTGCTGTAAAATGCTTGATTTCGAGAGTGAGCGAAACTAATGAAAACATTGTTGGGGTAAAACCTAAAGGGAAAGACCTAGCACCAAATCCAATTTGCCATCTGATCTAACTTCTGGAGGCAGTCAAAATGATCCTTAGAATTCTTCCCTACCTTATTCCTGTGCTGAGATACAGGCTGCTCCAACCTGCTGTAAAATGCTTGATTTCGAGAGTGAGCGAAACTAATGAAAACATTGTTGGGGTAAAACCTAAAAGGAAAGACCTAGCACCAAATTCCATTGGCCATCTGATCTAACTTCTGGAGGCAGTCAAAATGAGTATTTGAATTCTTCCCTACCTTATTCCTGTGCTGAGATACAGGCTGCTCCAACCTGCTGTAAAATGCTTGATTTCGAGAGTGAGCGAAACTAATGAAAACATTGTTGGGGTAAAACCTAAAGGGAAAGACCTAGCACCAAATCCAATTTGCCATCTGATCTAACTTCTGGAGGCAGTCAAAATGATCCTTAGAATTCTTCCCTACCTTATTCCTGTGCTGAGATACAGGCTGCTCCAACCTGCTGTAAAATGCTTGATTTCGAGAGTGAGCGAAACTAATGAAAACATTGTTGGGGTAAAACCTAAAGGGAAAGACCTAGCTCCAAATCCAATTTGCCATCTGATCTAACTTCTGGAGGCAGTCAAAATGATCCTTAGAATTCTTCCCTACCTTATTCCTGTGCTGAGATACAGGCTGCTCCAACCTGCTGTAAAATGCTTGATTTCGAGAGTGAGCGAAACTAATGAAAACATTGTTGGGGTAAAACCTAAAGGGAAAGACCTAGCACCAAATCCAATTTGCCATCTGATCTAACTTCTGGAGGCAGTCAAAATGATCCTTAGAATTCTTCCCTACCTTATTCCTGTGCTGAGATACAGGCTGCTCCAACCTGCTGTAAAATGCTTGATTTCGAGAGTGAGCGAAACTAATGAAAACATTGTTGGGGTAAAACCTAAAGGGAAAGACCTAGCACCAAATCCAATTTGCCATCTGATCTAACTTCTGGAGGCAGTCAAAATGAGTATTTGAATTCTTCCCTACCTTATTCCTGTGCTGAGATACAGGCTGCTCCAACCTGCTGTAAAATGCTTGATTTCGAGAGTGAGCGAAACTAATGAAAACATTGTTGGGGTAAAACCTAAAGGGAAAGACCTAGCACCAAATTCCATTGGCCATCTGATCTAACTTCTGGAGGCAGTCAAAATGATCCTTAGAATTCTTCCCTACCTTATTCCTGTGCTGAGATACAGGCTGCTCCAACCTGCTGTAAAATGCTTGATTTCGAGAGTGAGCGAAACTAATGAAAACATTGTTGGGGTAAAACCTAAAGGGAAAGACCTAGCACCAAATCCAATTTGCCATCTGATCTAACTTCTGGAGGCAGTCAAAATGATCCTTAGAATTCTTCCCTACCTTATTCCTGTGCTGAGATACAGGCTGCTCCAACCTGCTGTAAAATGCTTGATTTCGAGAGTGAGCGAAACTAATGAAAACATTGTTGGGGTAAAACCTAAAGGGAAAGACCTAGCACCAAATTCCATTGGCCATCTGATCTAACTTCTGGAGGCAGTCAAAATGATCCTTAGAATTCTTCCCTACCTTATTCCTGTGCTGAGATACAGGCTGCTCCAACCTGCTGTAAAATGCTTGATTTCGAGAGTGAGCGAAACTAATGAAAACATTGTTGGGGTAAAACCTAAAGGGAAAGACCTAGCACCAAATCCAATTTGCCATCTGATCTAACTTCTGGAGGCAGTCAAAATGATCCTTAGAATTCTTCCCTACCTTATTCCTGTGCTGAGATACAGGCTGCTCCAACCTGCTGTAAAATGCTTGATTTCGAGAGTGAGCGAAACTAATGAAAACATTGTTGGGGTAAAACCTAAAGGGAAAGACCTAGCACCAAATCCAATTTGCCATCTGATCTAACTTCTGGAGGCAGTCAAAATGATCCTTAGAATTCTTCCCTACCTTATTCCTGTGCTGAGATACAGGCTGCTCCAACCTGCTGTAAAATGCTTGATTTCGAGAGTGAGCGAAACTAATGAAAACATTGTTGGGGTAAAACCTAAAGGGAAAGACCTAGCACCAAATCCAATTTGCCATCTGATCTAACTTCTGGAGGCAGTCAAAATGAGTATTTGAATTCTTCCCTACCTTATTCCTGTGCTGAGATACAGGCTGCTCCAACCTGCTGTAAAATGCTTGATTTCGAGAGTGAGCGAAACTAATGAAAACATTGTTGGGGTAAAACCTAAAGGGAAAGACCTAGCACCAAATTCCATTGGCCATCTGATCTAACTTCTGGAGGCAGTCAAAATGATCCTTAGAATTCTTCCCTACCTTATTCCTGTGCTGAGATACAGGCTGCTCCAACCTGCTGTAAAATGCTTGATTTCGAGAGTGAGCGAAACTAATGAAAACATTGTTGGGGTAAAACCTAAAGGGAAAGACCTAGCACCAAATCCAATTTGCCATCTGATCTAACTTCTGGAGGCAGTCAAAATGATCCTTAGAATTCTTCCCAACCTTATTCCTGTGCTGAGATACAGGCTGCTCCAACCTGCTGTAAAATGCTTGATTTCGAGAGTGAGCGAAACTAATGAAAACATTGTTGGGGTAAAACCTAAAGGGAAAGGCCTAGCACCAAATTGCATTGGCCATCTGATCTAACTTCTGGAGGCAGTCAAAATGAGTATTTGAATTCTTCCCTACCTTATTCCTGTGCTGAGATACAGGCTGCTCCAACCTGCTGTAAAATGCTTGATTTCGAGAGTGAGCGAAACTAATGAAAACATTGTTGGGGTAAAACCTAAAGGGAAAGACCTAGCACCAAATCCAATTTGCCATCTGATCTAACTTCTGGAGGCAGTCAAAATGATCCTTAGAATTCTTCCCTACCTTATTCCTGTGCTGAGATACAGGCTGCTCCAACCTGCTGTAAAATGCTTGATTTCGAGAGTGAGCGAAACTAATGAAAACATTGTTGGGGTAAAACCTAAAGGGAAAGACCTAGCACCAAATCCAAATTGCCATCTGATCTAACTTCTGGAGGCAGTCAAAATGATCCTTAGAATTCTTCCCTACCTTATTCCTGTGCTGAGATACAGGCTGCTCCAACCTGCTGTAAAATGCTTGATTTCGAGAGTGAGCGAAACTAATGAAAACATTGTTGGGGTAAAACCTAAAGGGAATGCAATTTGGTGCTAGGCCTTTCCCTTTAGGTTTTACCCCAACAATGTTTTCATTAGTTTCGCTCACTCTCGAAATCAAGCATTTTACAGCAGGTTGGAGCAGCCTGTATCTCAGCACAGGAATAAGGTAGGGAAGAATTCTAAGGATCATTTTGACTGCCTCCAGAAGTTAGATCAGATGGCAATTTGGATTTGGTGCTAGGTCTTTCCCTTTAGGTTTTACCCCAACAATGTTTTCATTAGTTTCGCTCACTCTCGAAATCAAGCATTTTACAGCAGGTTGGAGCAGCCTGTATCTCAGCACAGGAATAAGGTAGGGAAGAATTCTAAGGATCATTTTGACTGCCTCCAGAAGTTAGATCAGATGGCAAATTGGATTTGGTGCTAGGTCTTTCCCTTTAGGTTTTACCCCAACAATGTTTTCATTAGTTTCGCTCACTCTCGAAATCAAGCATTTTACAGCAGGTTGGAGCAGCCTGTATCTCAGCACAGGAATAAGGTAGGGAAGAATTCAAATACTCATTTTGACTGCCTCCAGAAGTTAGATCAGATGGCCAATGGAATTTGGTGCTAGGTCTTTCCTTTTAGGTTTTACCCCAACAATGTTTTCATTAGTTTCGCTCACTCTCGAAATCAAGCATTTTACAGCAGGTTGGAGCAGCCTGTATCTCAGCACAGGAATAAGGTAGGGAAGAATTCTAAGGATCATTTTGACTGCCTCCAGAAGTTAGATCAGATGGCAAATTGGATTTGGTGCTAGGTCTTTCCCTTTAGGTTTTACCCCAACAATGTTTTCATTAGTTTCGCTCACTCTCGAAATCAAGCATTTTACAGCAGGTTGGAGCAGCCTGTATCTCAGCACAGGAATAAGGTAGGGAAGAATTCAAATACTCATTTTGACTGCCTCCAGAAGTTAGATCAGATGGCAAATTGGATTTGGTGCTAGGTCTTTCCCTTTAGGTTTTACCCCAACAATGTTTTCATTAGTTTCGCTCACTCTCGAAATCAAGCATTTTACAGCAGGTTGGAGCAGCCTGTATCTCAGCACAGGAATAAGGTAGGGAAGAATTCTAAGGATCATTTTGACTGCCTCCAGAAGTTAGATCAGATGGCAAATTGGATTTGGTGCTAGGTCTTTCCCTTTAGGTTTTACCCCAACAATGTTTTCATTAGTTTCGCTCACTCTCGAAATCAAGCATTTTACAGCAGGTTGGAGCAGCCTGTATCTCAGCACAGGAATAAGGTAGGGAAGAATTCAAATACTCATTTTGACTGCCTCCAGAAGTTAGATCAGATGGCAAATTGGATTTGGTGCTAGGTCTTTCCCTTTAGGTTTTACCCCAACAATGTTTTCATTAGTTTCGCTCACTCTCGAAATCAAGCATTTTACAGCAGGTTGGAGCAGCCTGTATCTCAGCACAGGAATAAGGTAGGGAAGAATTCTAAGGATCATTTTGACTGCCTCCAGAAGTTAGATCAGATGGCAAATTGGATTTGGTGCTAGGTCTTTCCCTTTAGGTTTTACCCCAACAATGTTTTCATTAGTTTCGCTCACTCTCGAAATCAAGCATTTTACAGCAGGTTGGAGCAGCCTGTATCTCAGCACAGGAATAAGGTAGGGAAGAATTCAAATACTCATTTTGACTGCCTCCAGAAGTTAGATCAGATGGCCAATGCAATTTGGTGCTAGGCCTTTCCCTTTAGGTTTTACCCCAACAATGTTTTCATTAGTTTCGCTCACTCTCGAAATCAAGCATTTTACAGCAGGTTGGAGCAGCCTGTATCTCAGCACAGGAATAAGGTAGGGAAGAATTCTAAGGATCATTTTGACTGCCTCCAGAAGTTAGATCAGATGGCCAATGGAATTTGGTGCTAGGTCTTTCCCTTTAGGTTTTACCCCAACAATGTTTTCATTAGTTTCGCTCACTCTCGAAATCAAGCATTTTACAGCAGGTTGGAGCAGCCTGTATCTCAGCACAGGAATAAGGTAGGGAAGAATTCTAAGGATCATTTTGACTGCCTCCTGAAGTTAGATCAGATGGCCAATGGAATTTGGTGCTAGGTCTTTCCCTTTAGGTTTTACCCCAACAATGTTTTCATTAGTTTCGCTCACTCTCGAAATCAAGCATTTTACAGCAGGTTGGAGCAGCCTGTATCTCAGCACAGGAATAAGGTAGGGAAGAATTCAAATACTCATTTTGACTGCCTCCAGAAGTTAGATCAGATGGCAAATTGGATTTGGTGCTAGGTCTTTCCCTTTAGGTTTTACCCCAACAATGTTTTCATTAGTTTCGCTCACTCTCGAAATCAAGCATTTTACAGCAGGTTGGAGCAGCCTGTATCTCAGCACAGGAATAAGGTAGGGAAGAATTCTAAGGATCATTTTGACTGCCTCCAGAAGTTAGATCAGATGGCAAATTGGATTTGGTGCTAGGTCTTTCCCTTTAGGTTTTACCCCAACAATGTTTTCATTAGTTTCGCTCACTCTCGAAATCAAGCATTTTACAGCAGGTTGGAGCAGCCTGTATCTCAGCACAGGAATAAGGTAGGGAAGAATTCAAATACTCATTTTGACTGCCTCCAGAAGTTAGATCAGATGGCCAATGCAATTTGGTGCTAGGCCTTTCCCTTTAGGTTTTACCCCAACAATGTTTTCATTAGTTTCGCTCACTCTCGAAATCAAGCATTTTACAGCAGGTTGGAGCAGCCTGTATCTCAGCACAGGAATAAGGTAGGGAAGAATTCTAAGGATCATTTTGACTGCCTCCAGAAGTTAGATCAGATGGCCAATGGAATTTGGTGCTAGGTCTTTCCCTTTAGGTTTTACCCCAACAATGTTTTCATTAGTTTCGCTCACTCTCGAAATCAAGCATTTTACAGCAGGTTGGAGCAGCCTGTATCTCAGCACAGGAATAAGGTAGGGAAGAATTCTAAGGATCATTTTGACTGCCTCCTGAAGTTAGATCAGATGGCCAATGGAATTTGGTGCTAGGTCTTTCCCTTTAGGTTTTACCCCAACAATGTTTTCATTAGTTTCGCTCACTCTCGAAATCAAGCATTTTACAGCAGGTTGGAGCAGCCTGTATCTCAGCACAGGAATAAGGTAGGGAAGAATTCTAAGGATCATTTTGACTGCCTCCAGAAGTTAGATCAGATGGCAAATTGGATTTGGTGCTAGGTCTTTCCCTTTAGGTTTTACCCCAACAATGTTTTCATTAGTTTCGCTCACTCTCGAAATCAAGCATTTTACAGCAGGTTGGAGCAGCCTGTATCTCAGCACAGGAATAAGGTAGGGAAGAATTCTAAGGATCATTTTGACTGCCTCCAGAAGTTAGATCAGATGGCAAATTGGATTTGGTGCTAGGTCTTTCCCTTTAGGTTTTACCCCAACAATGTTTTCATTAGTTTCGCTCACTCTCGAAATCAAGCATTTTACAGCAGGTTGGAGCAGCCTGTATCTCAGCACAGGAATAAGGTAGGGAAGAATTCTAAGGATCATTTTGACTGCCTCCAGAAGTTAGATCAGATGGCAAATTGGATTTGGTGCTAGGTCTTTCCCTTTAGGTTTTACCCCAACAATGTTTTCATTAGTTTCGCTCACTCTCGAAATCAAGCATTTTACAGCAGGTTGGAGCAGCCTGTATCTCAGCACAGGAATAAGGTAGGGAAGAATTCTAAGGATCATTTTGACTGCCTCCAGAAGTTAGATCAGATGGCCAATGCAATTTGGTGCTAGGTCTTTCCCTTTAGGTTTTACCCCAACAATGTTTTCATTAGTTTCGCTCACTCTCGAAATCAAGCATTTTACAGCAGGTTGGAGCAGCCTGTATCTCAGCACAGGAATAAGGTAGGGAAGAATTCTAAGGATCATTTTGACTGCCTCCAGAAGTTAGATCAGATGGCAAATTGGATTTGGTGCTAGGTCTTTCCCTTTAGGTTTTACCCCAACAATGTTTTCATTAGTTTCGCTCACTCTCGAAATCAAGCATTTTACAGCAGGTTGGAGCAGCCTGTATCTCAGCACAGGAATAAGGTAGGGAAGAATTCTAAGGATCATTTTGACTGCCTCCAGAAGTTAGATCAGATGGCAAATTGGATTTGGTGCTAGGTCTTTCCCTTTAGGTTTTACCCCAACAATGTTTTCATTAGTTTCGCTCACTCTCGAAATCAAGCATTTTACAGCAGGTTGGAGCAGCCTGTATCTCAGCACAGGAATAAGGTAGGGAAGAATTCTAAGGATCATTTTGACTGCCTCCAGAAGTTAGATCAGATGGCAAATTGGATTTGGTGCTAGGTCTTTCCCTTTAGGTTTTACCCCAACAATGTTTTCATTAGTTTCGCTCACTCTCGAAATCAAGCATTTTACAGCAGGTTGGAGCAGCCTGTATCTCAGCACAGGAATAAGGTAGGGAAGAATTCTAAGGATCATTTTGACTGCCTCCAGAAGTTAGATCAGATGGCAAATTGGATTTGGTGCTAGGTCTTTCCCTTTAGGTTTTACCCCAACAATGTTTTCATTAGTTTCGCTCACTCTCGAAATCAAGCATTTTACAGCAGGTTGGAGCAGCCTGTATCTCAGCACAGGAATAAGGTAGGGAAGAATTCTAAGGATCATTTTGACTGCCTCCAGAAGTTAGATCAGATGGCAAATTGGATTTGGTGCTAGGTCTTTCCCTTTAGGTTTTACCCCAACAATGTTTTCATTAGTTTCGCTCACTCTCGAAATCAAGCATTTTACAGCAGGTTGGAGCAGCCTGTATCTCAGCACAGGAATAAGGTAGGGAAGAATTCTAAGGATCATTTTGACTGCCTCCAGAGGTTAGATCAGATGGCAAATTGGATTTGGTGCTAGGTCTTTCCCTTTAGGTTTTACCCCAACAATGTTTTCATTAGTTTCGCTCACTCTCGAAATCAAGCATTTTACAGCAGGTTGGAGCAGCCTGTATCTCAGCACAGGAATAAGGTAGGGAAGAATTCAAATACTCATTTTGACTGCCTCCAGAAGTTAGATCAGATGGCCAATGCAATTTGGTGCTAGGCCTTTCCCTTTAGGTTTTACCCCAACAATGTTTTCATTAGTTTCGCTCACTCTCGAAATCAAGCATTTTACAGCAGGTTGGAGCAGCCTGTATCTCAGCACAGGAATAAGGTAGGGAAGAATTCTAAGGATCATTTTGACTGCCTCCAGAAGTTAGATCAGATGGCAAATTGGATTTGGTGCTAGGTCTTTCCCTTTAGGTTTTACCCCAACAATGTTTTCATTAGTTTCGCTCACTCTCGAAATCAAGCATTTTACAGCAGGTTGGAGCAGCCTGTATCTCAGCACAGGAATAAGGTAGGGAAGAATTCTAAGGATCATTTTGACTGCCTCCTGAAGTTAGATCAGATGGCCAATGGAATTTGGTGCTAGGTCTTTCCCTTTAGGTTTTACCCCAACAATGTTTTCATTAGTTTCGCTCACTCTCGAAATCAAGCATTTTACAGCAGGTTGGAGCAGCCTGTATCTCAGCACAGGAATAAGGTAGGGAAGAATTCAAATACTCATTTTGACTGCCTCCAGAAGTTAGATCAGATGGCCAATGGAATTTGGTGCTAGGTCTTTCCCTTTAGGTTTTACCCCAACAATGTTTTCATTAGTTTCGCTCACTCTCGAAATCAAGCATTTTACAGCAGGTTGGAGCAGCCTGTATCTCAGCACAGGAATAAGGTAGGGAAGAATTCTAAGGATCATTTTGACTGCCTCCAGAAGTTAGATCAGATGGCAAATTGGATTTGGTGCTAGGTCTTTCCCTTTAGGTTTTACCCCAACAATGTTTTCATTAGTTTCGCTCACTCTCGAAATCAAGCATTTTACAGCAGGTTGGAGCAGCCTGTATCTCAGCACAGGAATAAGGTAGGGAAGAATTCTAAGGATCATTTTGACTGCCTCCAGAAGTTAGATCAGATGGCAAATTGGATTTGGTGCTAGGTCTTTCCCTTTAGGTTTTACCCCAACAATGTTTTCATTAGTTTCGCTCACTCTCGAAATCAAGCATTTTACAGCAGGTTGGAGCAGCCTGTATCTCAGCACAGGAATAAGGTAGGGAAGAATTCTAAGGATCATTTTGACTGCCTCCAGAAGTTAGATCAGATGGCAAATTGGATTTGGTGCTAGGTCTTTCCCTTTAGGTTTTACCCCAACAATGTTTTCATTAGTTTCGCTCACTCTCGAAATCAAGCATTTTACAGCAGGTTGGAGCAGCCTGTATCTCAGCACAGGAATAAGGTAGGGAAGAATTCTAAGGATCATTTTGACTGCCTCCAGAAGTTAGATCAGATGGCAAATTGGATTTGGTGCTAGGTCTTTCCCTTTAGGTTTTACCCCAACAATGTTTTCATTAGTTTCGCTCACTCTCGAAATCAAGCATTTTACAGCAGGTTGGAGCAGCCTGTATCTCAGCACAGGAATAAGGTAGGGAAGAATTCTAAGGATCATTTTGACTGCCTCCAGAAGTTAGATCAGATGGCCAATGGAATTTGGTGCTAGGTCTTTCCCTTTAGGTTTTACCCCAACAATGTTTTCATTAGTTTCGCTCACTCTCGAAATCAAGCATTTTACAGCAGGTTGGAGCAGCCTGTATCTCAGCACAGGAATAAGGTAGGGAAGAATTCAAATACTCATTTTGACTGCCTCCAGAAGTTAGATCAGATGGCCAATGGAATTTGGTGCTAGGTCTTTCCCTTTAGGTTTTACCCCAACAATGTTTTCATTAGTTTCGCTCACTCTCGAAATCAAGCATTTTACAGCAGGTTGGAGCAGCCTGTATCTCAGCACAGGAATAAGGTAGGGAAGAATTCTAAGGATCATTTTGACTGCCTCCAGAAGTTAGATCAGATGGCAAATTGGATTTGGTGCTAGGTCTTTCCCTTTAGGTTTTACCCCAACAATGTTTTCATTAGTTTCGCTCACTCTCGAAATCAAGCATTTTACAGCAGGTTGGAGCAGCCTGTATCTCAGCACAGGAATAAGGTAGGGAAGAATTCTAAGGATCATTTTGACTGCCTCCAGAAGTTAGATCAGATGGCAAATTGGATTTGGTGCTAGGTCTTTCCCTTTAGGTTTTACCCCAACAATGTTTTCATTAGTTTCGCTCACTCTCGAAATCAAGCATTTTACAGCAGGTTGGAGCAGCCTGTATCTCAGCACAGGAATAAGGTAGGGAAGAATTCTAAGGATCATTTTGACTGCCTCCAGAAGTTAGATCAGATGGCAAATTGGATTTGGTGCTAGGTCTTTCCCTTTAGGTTTTACCCCAACAATGTTTTCATTAGTTTCGCTCACTCTCGAAATCAAGCATTTTACAGCAGGTTGGAGCAGCCTGTATCTCAGCACAGGAATAAGGTAGGGAAGAATTCTAAGGATCATTTTGACTGCCTCCAGAAGTTAGATCAGATGGCAAATTGGATTTGGTGCTAGGTCTTTCCCTTTAGGTTTTACCCCAACAATGTTTTCATTAGTTTCGCTCACTCTCGAAATCAAGCATTTTACAGCAGGTTGGAGCAGCCTGTATCTCAGCACAGGAATAAGGTAGGGAAGAATTCTAAGGATCATTTTGACTGCCTCCAGAAGTTAGATCAGATGGCAAATTGGATTTGGTGCTAGGTCTTTCCCTTTAGGTTTTACCCCAACAATGTTTTCATTAGTTTCGCTCACTCTCGAAATCAAGCATTTTACAGCAGGTTGGAGCAGCCTGTATCTCAGCACAGGAATAAGGTAGGGAAGAATTCTAAGGATCATTTTGACTGCCTCCAGAAGTTAGATCAGATGGCCAATGGAATTTGGTGCTAGGTCTTTCCCTTTAGGTTTTACCCCAACAATGTTTTCATTAGTTTCGCTCACTCTCGAAATCAAGCATTTTACAGCAGGTTGGAGCAGCCTGTATCTCAGCACAGGAATAAGGTAGGGAAGAATTCTAAGGATCATTTTGACTGCCTCCAGAAGTTAGATCAGATGGCAAATTGGATTTGGTGCTAGGTCTTTCCCTTTAGGTTTTACCCCAACAATGTTTTCATTAGTTTCGCTCACTCTCGAAATCAAGCATTTTACAGCAGGTTGGAGCAGCCTGTATCTCAGCACAGGAATAAGGTAGGGAAGAATTCTAAGGATCATTTTGACTGCCTCCAGAAGTTAGATCAGATGGCAAATTGGATTTGGTGCTAGGTCTTTCCCTTTAGGTTTTACCCCAACAATGTTTTCATTAGTTTCGCTCACTCTCGAAATCAAGCATTTTACAGCAGGTTGGAGCAGCCTGTATCTCAGCACAGGAATAAGGTAGGGAAGAATTCAAATCAAATACTCATTTTGACTGCCTCCAGAAGTTAGATCAGATGGCCAATGCAATTTGGTGCTAGGCCTTTCCCTTTAGGTTTTACCCCAACAATGTTTTCATTAGTTTCGCTCACTCTCGAAATCAAGCATTTTACAGCAGGTTGGAGCAGCCTGTATCTCAGCACAGGAATAAGGTAGGGAAGAATTCTAAGGATCATTTTGACTGCCTCCAGAAGTTAGATCAGATGGCCAATGGAATTTGGTGCTAGGTCTTTCCCTTTAGGTTTTACCCCAACAATGTTTTCATTAGTTTCGCTCACTCTCGAAATCAAGCATTTTACAGCAGGTTGGAGCAGCCTGTATCTCAGCACAGGAATAAGGTAGGGAAGAATTCTAAGGATCATTTTGACTGCCTCCAGAAGTTAGATCAGATGGCAAATTGGATTTGGTGCTAGGTCTTTCCCTTTAGGTTTTACCCCAACAATGTTTTCATTAGTTTCGCTCACTCTCGAAATCAAGCATTTTACAGCAGGTTGGAGCAGCCTGTATCTCAGCACAGGAATAAGGTAGGGAAGAATTCTAAGGATCATTTTGACTGCCTCCAGAAGTTAGATCAGATGGCCAATGGAATTTGGTGCTAGGTCTTTCCCTTTAGGTTTTACCCCAACAATGTTTTCATTAGTTTTGCTCACTCTCGAAATCAAGCATTTTACAGCAGGTTGGAGCAGCCTGTATCTCAGCACAGGAATAAGGTAGGGAAGAATTCTAAGGATCATTTTGACTGCCTCCAGAAGTTAGATCAGATGGCCAATGGAATTTGGTGCTAGGTCTTTCCCTTTAGGTTTTACCCCAACAATGTTTTCATTAGTTTCGCTCACTCTCGAAATCAAGCATTTTACAGCAGGTTGGAGCAGCCTGTATCTCAGCACAGGAATAAGGTAGGGAAGAATTCTAAGGATCATTTTGACTGCCTCCAGAAGTTAGATCAGATGGCAAATTGGATTTGGTGCTAGGTCTTTCCCTTTAGGTTTTACCCCAACAATGTTTTCATTAGTTTCGCTCACTCTCGAAATCAAGCATTTTACAGCAGGTTGGAGCAGCCTGTATCTCAGCACAGGAATAAGGTAGGGAAGAATTCTAAGGATCATTTTGACTGCCTCCAGAAGTTAGATCAGATGGCAAATTGGATTTGGTGCTAGGTCTTTCCCTTTAGGTTTTACCCCAACAATGTTTTCATTAGTTTCGCTCACTCTCGAAATCAAGCATTTTACAGCAGGTTGGAGCAGCCTGTATCTCAGCACAGGAATAAGGTAGGGAAGAATTCTAAGGATCATTTTGACTGCCTCCAGAAGTTAGATCAGATGGCAAATTGGATTTGGTGCTAGGTCTTTCCCTTTAGGTTTTACCCCAACAATGTTTTCATTAGTTTCGCTCACTCTCGAAATCAAGCATTTTACAGCAGGTTGGAGCAGCCTGTATCTCAGCACAGGAATAAGGTAGGGAAGAATTCTAAGGATCATTTTGACTGCCTCCAGAAGTTAGATCAGATGGCAATTTGGATTTGGTGCTAGGTCTTTCCCTTTAGGTTTTACCCCAACAATGTTTTCATTAGTTTCGCTCACTCTCGAAATCAAGCATTTTACAGCAGGTTGGAGCAGCCTGTATCTCAGCACAGGAATAAGGTAGGGAAGAATTCTAAGGATCATTTTGACTGCCTCCAGAAGTTAGATCAGATGGCCAATGGAATTTGGTGCTAGGTCTTTCCCTTTAGGTTTTACCCCAACAATGTTTTCATTAGTTTCGCTCACTCTCGAAATCAAGCATTTTACAGCAGGTTGGAGCAGCCTGTATCTCAGCACAGGAATAAGGTAGGGAAGAATTCTAAGGATCATTTTGACTGCCTCCAGAAGTTAGATCAGATGGCAAATTGGATTTGGTGCTAGGTCTTTCCCTTTAGGTTTTACCCCAACAAAGTTTTCATTAGTTTCGCTCACTCTCGAAATCAAGCATTTTACAGCAGGTTGGAGCAGCCTGTATCTCAGCACAGGAATAAGGTAGGGAAGAATTCTAAGGATCATTTTGACTGCCTCCAGAAGTTAGATCAGATGGCAAATTGGATTTGGTGCTAGGTCTTTCCCTTTAGGTTTTACCCCAACAATGTTTTCATTAGTTTCGCTCACTCTCGAAATCAAGCATTTTACAGCAGGTTGGAGCAGCCTGTATCTCAGCACAGGAATAAGGTAGGGAAGAATTCTAAGGATCATTTTGACTGCCTCCAGAAGTTAGATCAGATGGCAAATTGGATTTGGTGCTAGGTCTTTCCCTTTAGGTTTTACCCCAACAATGTTTTCATTAGTTTCGCTCACTCTCGAAATCAAGCATTTTACAGCAGGTTGGAGCAGCCTGTATCTCAGCACAGGAATAAGGTAGGGAAGAATTCTAAGGATCATTTTGACTGCCTCCAGAAGTTAGATCAGATGGCAAATTGGATTTGGTGCTAGGTCTTTCCCTTTAGGTTTTACCCCAACAATGTTTTCATTAGTTTCGCTCACTCTCGAAATCAAGCATTTTACAGCAGGTTGGAGCAGCCTGTATCTCAGCACAGGAATAAGGTAGGGAAGAATTCAAATACTCATTTTGACTGCCTCCAGAAGTTAGATCAGATGGCCAATGGAATTTGGTGCTAGGTCTTTCCCTTTAGGTTTTACCCCAACAATGTTTTCATTAGTTTCGCTCACTCTCGAAATCAAGCATTTTACAGCAGGTTGGAGCAGCCTGTATCTCAGCACAGGAATAAGGTAGGGAAGAATTCAAATACTCATTTTGACTGCCTCCAGAAGTTAGATCAGATGGCCAATGGAATTTGGTGCTAGGTCTTTCCCTTTAGGTTTTACCCCAACAATGTTTTCATTAGTTTCGCTCACTCTCGAAATCAAGCATTTTACAGCAGGTTGGAGCAGCCTGTATCTCAGCACAGGAATAAGGTAGGGAAGAATTCTAAGGATCATTTTGACTGCCTCCAGAAGTTAGATCAGATGGCAAATTGGATTTGGTGCTAGGTCTTTCCCTTTAGGTTTTACCCCAACAATGTTTTCATTAGTTTCGCTCACTCTCGAAATCAAGCATTTTACAGCAGGTTGGAGCAGCCTGTATCTCAGCACAGGAATAAGGTAGGGAAGAATTCTAAGGATCATTTTGACTGCCTCCAGAAGTTAGATCAGATGGCAAATTGGATTTGGTGCTAGGTCTTTCCCTTTAGGTTTTACCCCAACAATGTTTTCATTAGTTTCGCTCACTCTCGAAATCAAGCATTTTACAGCAGGTTGGAGCAGCCTGTATCTCAGCACAGGAATAAGGTAGGGAAGAATTCTAAGGATCATTTTGACTGCCTCCAGAAGTTAGATCAGATGGCAAATTGGATTTGGTGCTAGGTCTTTCCCTTTAGGTTTTACCCCAACAATGTTTTCATTAGTTTCGCTCACTCTCGAAATCAAGCATTTTACAGCAGGTTGGAGCAGCCTGTATCTCAGCACAGGAATAAGGTAGGGAAGAATTCTAAGGATCATTTTGACTGCCTCCAGAAGTTAGATCAGATGGCAAATTGGATTTGGTGCTAGGTCTTTCCCTTTAGGTTTTACCCCAACAATGTTTTCATTAGTTTCGCTCACTCTCGAAATCAAGCATTTTACAGCAGGTTGGAGCAGCCTGTATCTCAGCACAGGAATAAGGTAGGGAAGAATTCTAAGGATCATTTTGACTGCCTCCAGAAGTTAGATCAGATGGCAAATTGGATTTGGTGCTAGGTCTTTCCCTTTAGGTTTTACCCCAACAATGTTTTCATTAGTTTCGCTCACTCTCGAAATCAAGCATTTTACAGCAGGTTGGAGCAGCCTGTATCTCAGCACAGGAATAAGGTAGGGAAGAATTCTAAGGATCATTTTGACTGCCTCCAGAAGTTAGATCAGATGGCCAATGGAATTTGGTGCTAGGTCTTTCCCTTTAGGTTTTACCCCAACAATGTTTTCATTAGTTTCGCTCACTCTCGAAATCAAGCATTTTACAGCAGGTTGGAGCAGCCTGTATCTCAGCACAGGAATAAGGTAGGGAAGAATTCTAAGGATCATTTTGACTGCCTCCAGAAGTTAGATCAGATGGCAAATTGGATTTGGTGCTAGGTCTTTCCCTTTAGGTTTTACCCCAACAATGTTTTCATTAGTTTCGCTCACTCTCGAAATCAAGCATTTTACAGCAGGTTGGAGCAGCCTGTATCTCAGCACAGGAATAAGGTAGGGAAGAATTCTAAGGATCATTTTGACTGCCTCCAGAAGTTAGATCAGATGGCAAATTGGATTTGGTGCTAGGTCTTTCCCTTTAGGTTTTACCCCAACAATGTTTTCATTAGTTTCGCTCACTCTCGAAATCAAGCATTTTACAGCAGGTTGGAGCAGCCTGTATCTCAGCACAGGAATAAGGTAGGGAAGAATTCAAATACTCATTTTGACTGCCTCCAGAAGTTAGATCAGATGGCCAATGCAATTTGGTGCTAGGCCTTTCCCTTTAGGTTTTACCCCAACAATGTTTTCATTAGTTTCGCTCACTCTCGAAATCAAGCATTTTACAGCAGGTTGGAGCAGCCTGTATCTCAGCACAGGAATAAGGTAGGGAAGAATTCTAAGGATCATTTTGACTGCCTCCAGAAGTTAGATCAGATGGCCAATGGAATTTGGTGCTAGGTCTTTCCCTTTAGGTTTTACCCCAACAATGTTTTCATTAGTTTCGCTCACTCTCGAAATCAAGCATTTTACAGCAGGTTGGAGCAGCCTGTATCTCAGCACAGGAATAAGGTAGGGAAGAATTCTAAGGATCATTTTGACTGCCTCCAGAAGTTAGATCAGATGGCAAATTGGATTTGGTGCTAGGTCTTTCCCTTTAGGTTTTACCCCAACAATGTTTTCATTAGTTTCGCTCACTCTCGAAATCAAGCATTTTACAGCAGGTTGGAGCAGCCTGTATCTCAGCACAGGAATAAGGTAGGGAAGAATTCTAAGGATCATTTTGACTGCCTCCAGAAGTTAGATCAGATGGCCAATGGAATTTGGTGCTAGGTCTTTCCCTTTAGGTTTTACCCCAACAATGTTTTCATTAGTTTTGCTCACTCTCGAAATCAAGCATTTTACAGCAGGTTGGAGCAGCCTGTATCTCAGCACAGGAATAAGGTAGGGAAGAATTCTAAGGATCATTTTGACTGCCTCCAGAAGTTAGATCAGATGGCCAATGGAATTTGGTGCTAGGTCTTTCCCTTTAGGTTTTACCCCAACAATGTTTTCATTAGTTTCGCTCACTCTCGAAATCAAGCATTTTACAGCAGGTTGGAGCAGCCTGTATCTCAGCACAGGAATAAGGTAGGGAAGAATTCTAAGGATCATTTTGACTGCCTCCAGAAGTTAGATCAGATGGCAAATTGGATTTGGTGCTAGGTCTTTCCCTTTAGGTTTTACCCCAACAATGTTTTCATTAGTTTCGCTCACTCTCGAAATCAAGCATTTTACAGCAGGTTGGAGCAGCCTGTATCTCAGCACAGGAATAAGGTAGGGAAGAATTCTAAGGATCATTTTGACTGCCTCCAGAAGTTAGATCAGATGGCAAATTGGATTTGGTGCTAGGTCTTTCCCTTTAGGTTTTACCCCAACAATGTTTTCATTAGTTTCGCTCACTCTCGAAATCAAGCATTTTACAGCAGGTTGGAGCAGCCTGTATCTCAGCACAGGAATAAGGTAGGGAAGAATTCTAAGGATCATTTTGACTGCCTCCAGAAGTTAGATCAGATGGCAAATTGGATTTGGTGCTAGGTCTTTCCCTTTAGGTTTTACCCCAACAATGTTTTCATTAGTTTCGCTCACTCTCGAAATCAAGCATTTTACAGCAGGTTGGAGCAGCCTGTATCTCAGCACAGGAATAAGGTAGGGAAGAATTCTAAGGATCATTTTGACTGCCTCCAGAAGTTAGATCAGATGGCAATTTGGATTTGGTGCTAGGTCTTTCCCTTTAGGTTTTACCCCAACAATGTTTTCATTAGTTTCGCTCACTCTCGAAATCAAGCATTTTACAGCAGGTTGGAGCAGCCTGTATCTCAGCACAGGAATAAGGTAGGGAAGAATTCTAAGGATCATTTTGACTGCCTCCAGAAGTTAGATCAGATGGCCAATGGAATTTGGTGCTAGGTCTTTCCCTTTAGGTTTTACCCCAACAATGTTTTCATTAGTTTCGCTCACTCTCGAAATCAAGCATTTTACAGCAGGTTGGAGCAGCCTGTATCTCAGCACAGGAATAAGGTAGGGAAGAATTCTAAGGATCATTTTGACTGCCTCCAGAAGTTAGATCAGATGGCAAATTGGATTTGGTGCTAGGTCTTTCCCTTTAGGTTTTACCCCAACAAAGTTTTCATTAGTTTCGCTCACTCTCGAAATCAAGCATTTTACAGCAGGTTGGAGCAGCCTGTATCTCAGCACAGGAATAAGGTAGGGAAGAATTCTAAGGATCATTTTGACTGCCTCCAGAAGTTAGATCAGATGGCAAATTGGATTTGGTGCTAGGTCTTTCCCTTTAGGTTTTACCCCAACAATGTTTTCATTAGTTTCGCTCACTCTCGAAATCAAGCATTTTACAGCAGGTTGGAGCAGCCTGTATCTCAGCACAGGAATAAGGTAGGGAAGAATTCTAAGGATCATTTTGACTGCCTCCAGAAGTTAGATCAGATGGCCAATGGAATTTGGTGCTAGGTCTTTCCCTTTAGGTTTTACCCCAACAATGTTTTCATTAGTTTTGCTCACTCTCGAAATCAAGCATTTTACAGCAGGTTGGAGCAGCCTGTATCTCAGCACAGGAATAAGGTAGGGAAGAATTCTAAGGATCATTTTGACTGCCTCCAGAAGTTAGATCAGATGGCCAATGGAATTTGGTGCTAGGTCTTTCCCTTTAGGTTTTACCCCAACAATGTTTTCATTAGTTTCGCTCACTCTCGAAATCAAGCATTTTACAGCAGGTTGGAGCAGCCTGTATCTCAGCACAGGAATAAGGTAGGGAAGAATTCTAAGGATCATTTTGACTGCCTCCAGAAGTTAGATCAGATGGCAAATTGGATTTGGTGCTAGGTCTTTCCCTTTAGGTTTTACCCCAACAATGTTTTCATTAGTTTCGCTCACTCTCGAAATCAAGCATTTTACAGCAGGTTGGAGCAGCCTGTATCTCAGCACAGGAATAAGGTAGGGAAGAATTCTAAGGATCATTTTGACTGCCTCCAGAAGTTAGATCAGATGGCAAATTGGATTTGGTGCTAGGTCTTTCCCTTTAGGTTTTACCCCAACAATGTTTTCATTAGTTTCGCTCACTCTCGAAATCAAGCATTTTACAGCAGGTTGGAGCAGCCTGTATCTCAGCACAGGAATAAGGTAGGGAAGAATTCTAAGGATCATTTTGACTGCCTCCAGAAGTTAGATCAGATGGCAAATTGGATTTGGTGCTAGGTCTTTCCCTTTAGGTTTTACCCCAACAATGTTTTCATTAGTTTCGCTCACTCTCGAAATCAAGCATTTTACAGCAGGTTGGAGCAGCCTGTATCTCAGCACAGGAATAAGGTAGGGAAGAATTCTAAGGATCATTTTGACTGCCTCCAGAAGTTAGATCAGATGGCAATTTGGATTTGGTGCTAGGTCTTTCCCTTTAGGTTTTACCCCAACAATGTTTTCATTAGTTTCGCTCACTCTCGAAATCAAGCATTTTACAGCAGGTTGGAGCAGCCTGTATCTCAGCACAGGAATAAGGTAGGGAAGAATTCTAAGGATCATTTTGACTGCCTCCAGAAGTTAGATCAGATGGCCAATGGAATTTGGTGCTAGGTCTTTCCCTTTAGGTTTTACCCCAACAATGTTTTCATTAGTTTCGCTCACTCTCGAAATCAAGCATTTTACAGCAGGTTGGAGCAGCCTGTATCTCAGCACAGGAATAAGGTAGGGAAGAATTCTAAGGATCATTTTGACTGCCTCCAGAAGTTAGATCAGATGGCAAATTGGATTTGGTGCTAGGTCTTTCCCTTTAGGTTTTACCCCAACAAAGTTTTCATTAGTTTCGCTCACTCTCGAAATCAAGCATTTTACAGCAGGTTGGAGCAGCCTGTATCTCAGCACAGGAATAAGGTAGGGAAGAATTCTAAGGATCATTTTGACTGCCTCCAGAAGTTAGATCAGATGGCAAATTGGATTTGGTGCTAGGTCTTTCCCTTTAGGTTTTACCCCAACAATGTTTTCATTAGTTTCGCTCACTCTCGAAATCAAGCATTTTACAGCAGGTTGGAGCAGCCTGTATCTCAGCACAGGAATAAGGTAGGGAAGAATTCTAAGGATCATTTTGACTGCCTCCAGAAGTTAGATCAGATGGCAAATTGGATTTGGTGCTAGGTCTTTCCCTTTAGGTTTTACCCCAACAATGTTTTCATTAGTTTCGCTCACTCTCGAAATCAAGCATTTTACAGCAGGTTGGAGCAGCCTGTATCTCAGCACAGGAATAAGGTAGGGAAGAATTCTAAGGATCATTTTGACTGCCTCCAGAAGTTAGATCAGATGGCAAATTGGATTTGGTGCTAGGTCTTTCCCTTTAGGTTTTACCCCAACAATGTTTTCATTAGTTTCGCTCACTCTCGAAATCAAGCATTTTACAGCAGGTTGGAGCAGCCTGTATCTCAGCACAGGAATAAGGTAGGGAAGAATTCTAAGGATCATTTTGACTGCCTCCAGAAGTTAGATCAGATGGCAAATTGGATTTGGTGCTAGGTCTTTCCCTTTAGGTTTTACCCCAACAATGTTTTCATTAGTTTCGCTCACTCTCGAAATCAAGCATTTTACAGCAGGTTGGAGCAGCCTGTATCTCAGCACAGGAATAAGGTAGGGAAGAATTCAAATACTCATTTTGACTGCCTCCAGAAGTTAGATCAGATGGCCAATGGAATTTGGTGCTAGGTCTTTCCCTTTAGGTTTTACCCCAACAATGTTTTCATTAGTTTCGCTCACTCTCGAAATCAAGCATTTTACAGCAGGTTGGAGCAGCCTGTATCTCAGCACAGGAATAAGGTAGGGAAGAATTCTAAGGATCATTTTGACTGCCTCCAGAAGTTAGATCAGATGGCCAATGGAATTTGGTGCTAGGTCTTTCCCTTTAGGTTTTACCCCAACAATGTTTTCATTAGTTTCGCTCACTCTCGAAATCAAGCATTTTACAGCAGGTTGGAGCAGCCTGTATCTCAGCACAGGAATAAGGTAGGGAAGAATTCTAAGGATCATTTTGACTGCCTCCAGAAGTTAGATCAGATGGCCAATGGAATTTGGTGCTAGGTCTTTCCCTTTAGGTTTTACCCCAACAATGTTTTCATAAGTTTCGCTCACTCTCGAAATCAAGCATTTTACAGCAGGTTGGAGCAGCCTGTATCTCAGCACAGGAATAAGGTAGGGAAGAATTCTAAGGATCATTTTGACTGCCTCCAGAAGTTAGATCAGATGGCAAATTGGATTTGGTGCTAGGTCTTTCCCTTTAGGTTTTACCCCAACAATGTTTTCATTAGTTTCGCTCACTCTCGAAATCAAGCATTTTACAGCAGGTTGGAGCAGCCTGTATCTCAGCACAGGAATAAGGTAGGGAAGAATTCTAAGGATCATTTTGACTGCCTCCAGAAGTTAGATCAGATGGCCAATGGAATTTGGTGCTAGGTCTTTCCCTTTAGGTTTTACCCCAACAATGTTTTCATTAGTTTCGCTCACTCTCGAAATCAAGCATTTTACAGCAGGTTGGAGCAGCCTGTATCTCAGCACAGGAATAAGGTAGGGAAGAATTCTAAGGATCATTTTGACTGCCTCCAGAAGTTAGATCAGATGGCCAATGGAATTTGGTGCTAGGTCTTTCCCTTTAGGTTTTACCCCAACAATGTTTTCATTAGTTTCGCTCACTCTCGAAATCAAGCATTTTACAGCAGGTTGGAGCAGCCTGTATCTCAGCACAGGAATAAGGTAGGGAAGAATTCTAAGGATCATTTTGACTGCCTCCAGAAGTTAGATCAGATGGCAAATTGGATTTGGTGCTAGGTCTTTCCCTTTAGGTTTTACCCCAACAATGTTTTCATTAGTTTCGCTCACTCTCGAAATCAAGCATTTTACAGCAGGTTGGAGCAGCCTGTATCTCAGCACAGGAATAAGGTAGGGAAGAATTCTAAGGATCATTTTGACTGCCTCCAGAAGTTAGATCAGATGGCAAATTGGATTTGGTGCTAGGTCTTTCCCTTTAGGTTTTACCCCAACAATGTTTTCATTAGTTTCGCTCACTCTCGAAATCAAGCATTTTACAGCAGGTTGGAGCAGCCTGTATCTCAGCACAGGAATAAGGTAGGGAAGAATTCAAATACTCATTTTGACTGCCTCCAGAAGTTAGATCAGATGGCAAATTGGATTTGGTGCTAGGTCTTTCCCTTTAGGTTTTACCCCAACAATGGTTTCATTAGTTTCGCTCACTCTCGAAATCAAGCATTTTACAGCAGGTTGGAGCAGCCTGTATCTCAGCACAGGAATAAGGTAGGGAAGAATTCTAAGGATCATTTTGACTGCCTCCAGAAGTTAGATCAGATGGCCAATGGAATTTGGTGCTAGGTCTTTCCCTTTAGGTTTTACCCCAACAATGTTTTCATTAGTTTTGCTCACTCTCGAAATCAAGCATTTTACAGCAGGTTGGAGCAGCCTGTATCTCAGCACAGGAATAAGGTAGGGAAGAATTCTAAGGATCATTTTGACTGCCTCCAGAAGTTAGATCAGATGGCCAATGGAATTTGGTGCTAGGTCTTTCCCTTTAGGTTTTACCCCAACAATGTTTTCATAAGTTTCGCTCACTCTCGAAATCAAGCATTTTACAGCAGGTTGGAGCAGCCTGTATCTCAGCACAGGAATAAGGTAGGGAAGAATTCTAAGGATCATTTTGACTGCCTCCAGAAGTTAGATCAGATGGCCAATGGAATTTGGTGCTAGGTCTTTCCCTTTAGGTTTTACCCCAACAATGGTTTCATTAGTTTCGCTCACTCTCGAAATCAAGCATTTTACAGCAGGTTGGAGCAGCCTGTATCTCAGCACAGGAATAAGGTAGGGAAGAATTCTAAGGATCATTTT